>NW_027361683.1:33517500-33682500 GCF_039654945.1 Dendrobates tinctorius
TTTGGGTGTTACTTTTTGTGAACGTTAGCTGGCTTTCCTTGTCTTACATGACTTCTCTGGTAACTGTAGATAAGAATTTCTAACAAGCTCAGCATAATGTTTGTACTCTTTTTTGTAAACGCAATGTTACAACACCCTTTCGGTTTTGCTATTTAAACTCTTAAGAATATGTATTGAGTTAGACAGAGGACGGCCCACACCTCGTATGGTCGTCATTCTCTCTCCATGCCGGCATGTCCAATAAAGAAGCATCTTACTTATTCAGGTCTGGACGATTTCTAATTGGAAGACTGAAACTCCCTTGACAAGTGGGGTATCAAAGCAATAGTAAAAATATATCAGTATGAAGTTTATACCATAGCCAAAGTATTATATCAGTTTAGTTGCACAATACAGATATATTTTTGAGTAGAACGTAAATTGTTCTTTTAGTCTATAAACTTCTGACAATATGTCTCCGAACTTCCAAGCAATACATTTTGTATTTTTTTCTGACAAAGAAAAGTGGTCAAAATAAAAAAAAACAGTGCTTTCAGACCTCAAATAATGCAAAGAAAGCAAGTTGATAATCATTTAGAAACAACAATACTAATGTTTTAACTCAGGAAGAGTTCTGAAATCAATATTTTGTGGAATAACCATGATTTTTAATCAATGCATTCAAAGCGTCTTGGCATGCTAGCCACCAATCTTTCACACTGCTTCTGGAAATGATATAATACATTGGCTATGGTATAAACTTCATACTGCTATACAGTATTTTTTACCATTGCTTTGCTACCCCGCTTAACCATTGTGCTAAGATATTGTGCTGTTTCTCTCCCTCCTCATGGAGTTTTTAGCCCTGTCTATTTTATATATCTACTAATTTTAATTTGTTTATAATAAATATTGATTTTTTTCATTTTACTCTTGTTCTGCCCTCTTAATACGGCAAAGAATGTTTTATTATTGCTGGGTTAATTATAGCACTATCTAGTGGTGGCTGAATTTATAGCAGTGTCTTCAATAGCATTATAAAGCCTGTGACTTTAACAGAAGCAATGCACTATGGGATTAAAGCAGAGCTTGTGGGAAGGAAGCAATGTATTCTGGAATGAAGAAGGCATGATTGGAGATACGGGGCAGAAGAATGGAGACACGGGGCATGATTGGAGACACAGGGCATGATTGGAGACACGGGGCAGAAGAATGGAGATACGGGGCATGATTGCATACACTGGGGACAGGATTGGAGACAGATGGGGCAGGACTGGAGACAGATGGGGCAGGGTTGGAGACAGATGGGGCAGGATTATGGGGCAGGATGGATACGATGGAGACAGATGGGGCAAGATGGGGAGATTATATGGGGCAAAATGGATACTCATGAGGGCAGGATGAGAGAACATACGGCTGAAGCAAGGAATGAGACACAAGGGGGTCAGGATGGGGGATATTATTACCATAGGGGCTAATTAAAGAATATTATTACTGCAGTGATGTATTTATTTTATTTTTTTAGTATACTGTTTTAAATGGGGGGGCTTTCCTGTTACTGTGCAGAGTGATACTATGTCACCTTTTTATCTTCATGTGGTGTAATGTAGAAGTTGGGAAAAAAATAAGTAATGTGTTCTGCAAGCGGAGCTCAAGAGAACTGTGTTATTTCCTGCAGAGACGAGCCCTGGCTGGAAGACGTGATGGCGATCTGTGCTGGATTAAAGATGAAAAGCGAAGATGAAGGACTTCACCGAGAGACCTCACTGGTGAGTTAGTGTGTTACCTATATACTGTATACTATATACAGAGCTGCTGTATATAATGTTATGGATCACTGCATTACATGTATGCAAATTGCCTCTTCAGAGAAAAAGAAGACTTGAACTCCATAGCACCACCTGTTGGTAGTAGCGATCCTACAAGTCACAATCAACCCTTTAACGCAGGGGTCCCCAACCGCCGGTCCGCGGCCCAGCACCGGGCCGCTGCAGTGCCCTTGCCGGTCCGCGGACACAAGGTGAGCCAGGGGCGGTCAGTGGCATAGCGGGGGCTGGGGCGGCGCGCAGCAGCTCTTAGCGGCGGGCAGGGAGCGATCAAGCAGCTCCGCTGCCTGCAAGAGGGAATAGCAGGAGCGGAGCTGCAAGGACCCGTCCAGCTTCCTGCCCGCCGCCCGCGCTTCCTGTCTCTGACTGACACAGAGAGGAGCGCGGCCGCTGCTGTGTCAGTGCGAGGAAGCGCGGGCGGCGGGCAGGTGAGAGGAGAGAGGTGGTGTCTGTGTGTATGTGTATAATGTGTGTACATGTATGTCTGTGTGTGTGTTGGTCTGTGTTTGTGTAGCCTGGCCCTGGAGGAGATGGGGACATGAGGAGAAGGCCATGAGGGGAGTGATGGGGTGAAGGCAATGATGGGGAGAGGGGAGTGATGGGGTGAAGGCAGTGATGGGGAGAAGGGAGTGATGGGGTGAAGGCAATGATGGGGAGAAGGGAGTGATGGGGTGAAGGCAATGATGGGGAGAAGGGAGTGATGGGGTGAAGGCAATGATGGGGAGAGGGGAGTGATGGGGTGAAGGCAGTGATGGGGAGAAGGGAATGATGGGGTGAAGGCAATGATGGGGAGAAGGGAGTGATGGGGTGAAGGCAATGATGGGGAGAGGGGAGTGATGGGGTGAAGGCAATGATGGAGAGACGGCAGTGATGGGGTGAAGGCAATGATGGGGAGAAGGGAGTGATGGGGTGAAAGCAATGATGGGGTGAAGGCAATGATGGAGAGACGGCAGTGATGGGGTGAAGGCAATGATGGGGAGAAGGGAGTGATGGGGTGAAGGCAATGATGGGGAGAAGGGAGTGATGGGGTGAAAGCAATGATGGGGAGAAGGGAGTGATGGGGTGAAGGCAATGATGGAGAGACGGCAGTGATGGGGTGAAGGCAATGATGGGGAGACGGCAGTGATGGGGTGAATGCAATGATGGGGAGATGGCAGTGATGGGGTGAAGGCAATGATGGAGAGACAGCAGTGATGGGGTGAAGGCAATGATGGGGAGACAGCAGTGATGGGGTGAAGGCAATGATGGAGAGATGGCAGTGATGGGGTGAAGGCAATGATGGAGAGATGGCAGTGATGGGGTGAAGGCAATGATGGGGAGAGGGGAATGATGGGGTGAAGGCAATGATGGGGAGACAGCAGTGATGGGGAGAAGGCAATGATGGGGAGAAGGGAGTGATGGGGTGAAGGCAATGATGGGGAGAAGGGGGTGATGGAGCACTTATTCAAAACCTATGGTGAGTTGAGTCACATTATAAATGTTATTTAATTATAAGTATGCACTGCTACACTACAACCGTGTCCATAGCCCCGCCCCCTTATGACCAAAGCCCCGCCCCTGCCACACCTCCATCCCCGCCCTGCCGGGCCATGGAAGAATGGTCTTGCTTGAAACCGGTCCCCGGTGCAAAAAAGGTTGGGGACCACTGCTTTAACGAGTCTTGTAATATGACTTAGGATAAGTCATATTACAAGACTCGTTAAAGGGTTGATTGTGACTTGTAGGATCGCTACTACCAACAGGTGGCGCTATAGAGTTCAAGTCCTCTTTTTTGCTGAAGAGGCAATTTGCATATTATTTTCCGAGAGGAGCACTGCACGGCGAATAAGCCTCCTTACCTTGACAAGCCAGAGCTGGCATGTCACTCTCCTCAAGGAGAAACCTTACCCCTTAGACCTGTATTACCTGTACACAGACACTGCATACTAAGTACAGGTCTCCTGTGTATAATGGCACTTATGGTGAAAGTATTGTGTTATTTTATTACTGATCAGTATTGTAGTATTCAGTCACCATGTGATGGTAATATGTGGTCTGGACATGGTGTAGCGGTATTTGTTCCATGTATGTGATATTATTCGGTCACTGTGGTGGTAAAATGTGGTCTGATCATGGTGTGGCGGTATTTTTTCCTTGTATGTGATATTATTTTGTCACTGTGGTGGTAATATGTGGTCTGGACATGGCGCGGTGGTATTTGTCCCTTGTATGTGCTATTATTTGGTCACTTTGTGGTGGTAATATGTGGTCTGGACATGGTGTAGCGGTATTTGTTCCTTGTATGTGATATTATTGGTCATTTTAAATATTGAAAAATAAATAAAAATATATCTAAATTGTATTGCATATTTTAACAAATATTTAATACAGTAGAGTAGAGCTCGGCCAAAAGTGTCTACACTGTTATGGTGGTGGCTTAAAAAATCTTTTGGCCAAAACAAAAGCTGCCGGCTATATGTGTGATCTGGTGATGGGAACTGTTAATGTGTGATAGGTGAGAAGTGGAGTTTTTCCAAGAGAGAGCAGTGGGACTGTGGACAGTTCGAGGGGTGGAGGGCAGGGCTGGGGTGTAGCCTGGGCGGAGTCTCAAGGGGGCCCCAAAAATGTTGCCAGTATGGGGCACCGAAATTCCTAGTGGCAGCCCTGCTTATGGGACACGCAATTGGGTGATATCTTTACATGATATCACGAAATATGGGTGACAGATTCCCTTTAAACTACTCTGGTAAGATTATAACTAATCTCTGATTTACAGCTATTTGTAAAAAATGTACCGTATTTTTCCGACCATAAGACGCACTTTTTTCCCAAAACATTTTGGGGGAAAGTGGGGGGTGAGTCTTATGGTCGCAATATACTCACCAATATACACTCCAATCAAGGCTGGAGGCTGGTACGGGTGCCACGGGGCTCTGCGGTGTGGTGATGGCAGCAGGTGGGGCTCTGCGGTGAGGTGATGGCAGCGGGCTGTGCTCCGGTGCAGGGGCGGCGGCTCCGCCGGCATTTCCTCGCAGCCCAGAGGCCCCCGCACATCCGTTGATGGCTGCCGCCATGTTGCGGTAGCCTCCGGGAACATGGACGCCAGTCCGGGGACGGCGCATGCGTGGGTTCAGATCGCGTCCCGAGATCTCGGGAGATGAGATTCAAATCTCGGCAACGAGATCTCGTCCCCCGAGATCTCGGGATGAGATCTGAACCCGCGCATGCGCCGTCCCCGGACCGGCGGCCATCTTCCCGGCATCCATGTTGCCGTAGGCCACTGCAACATGGCGGCAGCCATCAACAGATGTGCAGGGGCCTCCGGGCTGCGAGGAAATGCCGGCGGAGCCGCCGCCCCTGCACCGGAGCACAGCCCGCTGCCACCACTGCACCGCAGAGCCCCGCCCGCTGCCCCAGCCCAGCACAGCCCACTTGCCCCAGCCCAGTACAGCCCACTTGCCCTAGCTGCCCCAGCCCAGCACAGCCCACTTGCCCCAGCACAGCCCACCTGCCCCAGGACAGCTGCCCCAGCACAGCACAGCCCACCTACCCCAGCACAGCCCACCTGCCCCAGGACAGCTGCCCCAGCACAGCCCACTTGCCCCAGCACAGCCCACCTGCCCCAGGACAGCTGCCCCAGCCCAGCTGCCCCAGCACAGCCCAGCTGCCCCAGTACAGCCCAGCTGCCCCAGCACAGCCCAGCTGCCCCAGCACAGAGCCGCCACCACTGCACCAGCCTGGAGCACTGAATGACCTCTGTGACCACTCCTCCACCTGTGCCGGATCCCTTCCCAGGTAAGCTGAAATCGGACTGTAAGACAGACCCCCATTTGACACATTATTATTTTTTTCCCTATTTTCCTTCTTAAAATTGGGGTGCGTCTTACGATCCGGTGCGTCTTATAGTCCGAAAAATACGGTAATTTTCATCAATTATGCTGATAAGCATTATCATGTACAAATCACATAATGGAAGTCTTAGTCTGTATTTTCGCGTCCCACCTTGTGCAAACAATATGTATGTTGACACATGTTTAAAATATTACGGGTTACAGGGAAATATTAATTAGTAACACACATGAAGGGAATCATGCTAGAAAACTGATGTGATGACATAAAGTAAAAGTTTTACTCTAAAATCCTCTGTTATTCCTGTGGTGTGTGAATTGAGGGCTGGCTGAGCCTCTAGGCGCAGAGGAAGTGAAATTTATTTTATTTCCACGCAGGGAAGAACATTGCTCTCATTTAAAACCCATTTAGGATCAGCGGGGGAGGAAGTGAGAAAGACAGAAGCAAACACTGCTCGGTAATGAAAAGATGCAGTGTTTATTTCCACTTCATCGGCTATATTAAGCTGCAGTCTATCCTCCCACTGAAGGGTAACAGGGTGATTCAGGAGCTGCACCACTTACACAAGGGGCCTCCTACTTCTAGGTTTCCAATGTGCAAACACTGAGCACATGGGACTTGGAGAAAAATGGTGACAATGACCAAAGAAAAATCAGAACTATGGTAGGAAACTTGGAGGCAATCCAAACAAATTGAGAAACGCAGAGTCAGTACAGCAAAAATACCATTATTAGTTATGAAATATACCCTTCTCCTCTCTATGATGACCTAGACTACAAGGAGATAGAACTACGAGACATGGCTTCTGTCCTAGTCACTGCAGGTTGACCAGAGATTGGAAAGGTGCAATAGTGGCTGACAACAGGAGGGGTGCAGACAAGAGGGAAAAATATTAAAGCAGAGAGAAGAAGTGATGGAAGAGTAAATATCAGATAGAAAGGAACATGCAAAACAATATGGATGGAGGCTACAAATTTAGAATATGTATAGATAGAACTGAATGGAGATAGAAAGTGATAGAGAAATGGTTATTAAGGAAAAAAAAGGACAGGAAGGAAGTAATTCAGCAGACATCCTGAACACAGAAAACAAACCTGGAGACTCATTTGTGAATGTAGAAGATAGATTTTGATACAAAAATGTAATAGAAAGAAAAGTATGGAAGTGAGAAGGGTTGTACAAAAATGGTCCAGCAGCTAAAATTATATGATGTACATGAAGGAAAAGACTAGTAAAATGGACAGTGCCGATGGTTAACTATTTCACTGCTGTAGGCCCCTTCCTGCACAAAACACTTAATACAATAAGACACCAGTATGTGGGTCACCATCTGCTCCCCACTCAACCACCCTTCAATAGCTGGGAAACCCGCAGGGTGAGAATACTGTCCCAGAAATATCTGTAAATTGCTTTTTCCAGTTTTCTAGCAAGGAACTATGAAATACAAGATAAAACATTAAAATCTAAGAACAAAGGTGAAAGGTAGAAATGTATGTTAAGCATAACAATCTGTTTAAAAATGAGAAAGAACAATATTCTAATGGTAATATTGAAGGGTGAGATAAGGGGGTGGTATTTAATAAAACAATACATTAGTGAATGTGAAGAGGAGTAATAATATGCTGCTTTTTCGAGATATGCAAATTATCTCGAAAATTAACCACAAAGGCAAATGCAAGAAATAAGAGAAAATAAAAGTAACAAGAACGCATAATGCAATAGTTATAGCAAACTGAATGCCATACTTTATAATAAAATAAAAAGTCAATGCTCATTCTTTTTCTTTTTTAAAAAAAAAACGCATAAAAAATAAAACAGATCATAAACTGTAGTTATGCATTAAAACAGATCAGTGGAGCTGGACATGCTGGATGGCATGTGGATCAGCAGAGGTGGATATGCTGGCTGGCATGTGGATCAGCAGAGCTGGATATGCTGGCTGGCATGTGGATCAACAGAGGTGGATATGCTGGCTGGCATGTGGATCAGCAGAGCTGGATATGCTGGCTGGCATGTGGATCAACAGAGCTGGATATGCTGGCTGGCATATGGATCAGCAGAGCTGGATATGCTGGCTGGCATGTGGATCAGCAGAGCTGGATATGCTGGCTGGCATCTGGATCAGCAGAGCTGGATATGCTGGCTGGCATCTGGATCAGCAGAGCTGGATATAGCTCTAAATAAAGGGGAATCAGCAGACTAGAAGATATGGACAGATATCTTGGATTAGTAGAGACTAGTGTATCAACAGCACTTTCATGTAGCAGAGCTCAGTTGGCAAGCTGGCACCTTGAAGTAGTAAAAATGACTGGGCATACAGCACCTTAGAGCAGCAGAGCTGAGTCCACAGTCAGGCAATTTGAAGTAGCAGAGCCAAGTGTGCGGGCAGACAACACCTTGGAACAGTAAAGGAGTGTTTGTCAGGAGGCACAATATGAGTAGTTGTCCAGCAATAGAAGAGCTGAGTTAATCAAGAATGCATGTGGCAGCACATTGCCTGAATACTTCAAGGGCCTTAAGAAGCCTTAGGGTATGTGCACACATTACGGATTCTGCTGTGGATCCGCAGCGGATTTGGCCCTGCGGATCCACAGCAGTTTCTGCTGCGTTGTACAGTACCATTTAAGTCTATGGAAAATGAAAAACACAGTGTACACATTGCGGATTTTTCCACGCGGATTTGCTGCGGTTTTAAATCCGCAGCATGTCACTTCTTTGTGTGAAATCCGCAACGGTTTGGCACCTGCTCCATTACAGGTGTGAAATCGCAGGGGAAAACCGCAGGCTAATTTGCACAAAATTTGCAGGTAAAACGCAGGTCATTTGACCTGCGGATTTAGCCAAATCTGCGTGGAAAAATCCGCAGCAGAATCCTCAACGTGTGCACACACCCTAACGGGTGCATGTTGAGTTCAATTGAAAGCCTAACATGCACGAGAGCTGAGAGAGCTGGTCACGGTGGAGGAGTGATACATGGCCTGATATTAGAGCCAGTACAAGGGAGTGCAGCAGTTTGCACCTGGTGCAGCAGATTCCTTTTATATTTATGTGGATGCAGGGAATTGGAAGTGTGACACCCCAGAGTCCTGTTGTCACAGTCACATTACCTCCCTCTAATGGTAAAGTCATGCTTGGAGGCAGAAAAGGGACCCCATGCCAGGCAGCATAGATTTAATCACAAATTTCCTGCTGCAAGTCAGAAAAGGGAGATGCCTTTTAAATTCTGGCCAGCAGAGGGGGTTGGTGAGTCAGCTAGAAATCAGCTGAGGGAGTTGTCATGGAAACGAAGCAGCTGTGAGCTATGAGGAGAAATGACGACAGTTAAACGTGAGGACGTGAGGTAAAAGAGATCATTCTGGAAGATCCTGTCAGTTCAAGACAGGCAGTTGATCTGACAAGAGGAATAGGACACAAGCAGAGATAAGAGCCTCTGGGAAAGCTAAAATACTGCATATAGCAGACCCCTGAGCGAAGTGCTAATAAGGAGAAAAGGGACATCAGAGACCTGGGTGGACAGGAGCTGTATGTCCTGCCGCCGAATCTGAAAGTACAGGGGATTGTAAATTCCTTTGCACATTGAACACCTGAGGGCACGGCAGCGGATAAGGAGCCCGGGGCTGATGGTGAAAAGGACGGTACCCGTGGAATAGGCTCATGCTGACAGCAGTACAGGTTAGTGAAACCATCACGAATAGAGGGAGCAGCATAGTTATATACAGCGGCGACCCACATACATAGCGCAGAAAGGAAGGTCCTAAATCCCCACCTGGCAAGGTGGATCCCCTGAATGCCTCCAGGCTAGCCGGACTCATTCCATCACCTGTATGTGGTACTCCAGACTACAACCAATTACCAGTAAAAGGTAAAGAAACTGTGTCTTTCTCTCATTTCTCTGCACCCCAACGTTTACAGCCATTTTTACTATTTATTTAACATCTTTGCCCTGGAACTACATCCCTACCTGTGGAGGGCTACAACATCATAGCTGCGTCTAACATCCATCCCAGAGAAGCAACACCGCAGCGCTGGTCACCTCTGACTAGAATACCAAAGGTGGCGTCACGTATTTCACCATCTAATAACTTTATTTTCATTTTTACCGCAAGAGTACCACACAACTTTCCCCTATTTTATTACTGGATGCCTCTGGGCCACGGACCGGGTCGCCGCCGCCACCATGACACTGTCCCCCATTGAAGTCGACGGGCCCAGTACCGAGTACCCCCAGGCCCCGCGGAGCGCTCCAACTGGCGTCATGAACAGGAATTAGCGAGCCTAGCAAAGCTGGGTAAAGGAGTTTGGCAAAGCTGGGTACTGTGTGCCATAGACTTAATTAAATTGAGTGCTAAAGACTTTACTGAGCTTTCAAATTACCGCCATAACTGCGTCACACAGTGCGTGCAAGCAGAGAGGGGCATGCCAGTGAAGCTGGAGTTGCGCTCTATTGTGAGCAAGTGAAAAGCAGGAAGAAAAATCCCCAACGCAGGTGAAGATTCAGCGGCAGTCGCAGCTGCAGCCCCCATAATGCCGCTATCAATGCCATATATACCAGGAGCGGCCTGATTACCACAGTACTCAGGGGAGTCGCACACCCTGAGCGATTTTAACGAAAGACTATGTAGTTTGTTCAAAGTGTACCCCCTGTCAGAAAGCAAAAAAGTCAGTATCCTCATTGGCCAGTTAACTGGTGCGGCTCAGAGGAAAGTAAAGTCCTGGCCGGACACTGATAAAAGAACTGTCAAACAAATCTTGGCCAGACTGAAAGACACTTTTGATACCCGCACTGCAACAGCTATAAAAATGAGAGTTTTTGGGTGCAAACAGAGAGTGTAGGACAGTATACGGGACTATGCCCTTAATCTTCAGGAGGCACTACGGGCTGTAAAGCAGGTTGATCCTGAGAGCATGCAAGATGAAGATAGATTATTAACAGAGCAGTTCATAGAGGGACTCCAGTCTAACAATCAAAGGACACTGCTGCGCATAATGGCCCTACAAAATCCTGAATTGGACTTTGCACACTTTAAGGATAGAGCCATCAGAGTGCTGCATGAACCGAACCCTAGCAGCACAGAGCCCTCTAAGCATCCTGCAATTACATACCAGCAGGAGACAGCATCCTTTCAAAAGACCTCTATTGAGACTGACAAGCCGTCCCAAGATGATGACTCTGCTGCAGACTTACGTCTCCAAGTCAAGGAGCTACTTAAAAGTGTGGCTACACTCACAAAAACTGTGCAGTCCATGCAAGTGATTCCAAAGAAGAAGATCCAGATGGCCTCCAGTCCAGAAGACGTCCCGTGGCGACAGCAGAAGAGGATCCCGCCAACCAGAGGGAGAGTCAGCGATCGTTACGACGAGGTCGGACAGCCCATCTGTCGCCGCGGCAACAAGGCAGGACACCTAGCAAGATACTGTCATTTAAACAAGCAACCCCTGGGGCAAAGGGCCAACCCTCAGGAGTAAGATGACCAGGCCCACCAAATTGGCGAGACAAGTTCGTAGGAGGACGACCAGTCTTGCCTGTCGTGATTGACGGTTTTCCGATGAATGCTTTACTGGACACTGGTTCCCAGGTGACAACGATGTTCTTTTTAAGCAGTACTGGGCAGATTCAGACATTACTCATAGCCCAGATAAAGACCTTACCATTTTTGCCAGCATTGGTCAGCCCTTGCCTCAGATGGGATATAAAGAGGTGACCATCAAGATTGGCCGAGTAGAATTGCAATCGCAAGGTTTGATAATAGTTGATGTTGACAAATGAGAATGCCATCCTATGATCACTTTAGGCACTAATGTAATTGAAAATTGTCTTGGAGAAATTATTGTTTTGTTACAACAGGTAGCCGAGACCGCCAGCTCCAGTCAGCAGCAGGTCCTGCAAAAGGAGATCAGAGCCCTGATGCAGAGACAACAGATAGAGCTGTCTGGTGGAGAAGTCGGCAGTGTCAGAGTAAGTGATCCTTTCCCCATTGCAGTACCTCCCAGAAGTGAAATGTTAATTTGGTGTCGGGCAGCAATAGGCCTAAGGGGTCAAGATTACCAAGCCTTGGTAGAACCCATGTATTCTGATAGTAGGCCCACTATCCTGACACCAGAGGGGTAGTTGATGTCCGCAAGGGGAGAGTACCAATACGCATCTTAAATTGTGGGGAGAGAGAGGTCCAGTTACCCCGGTATGCCACCCTTGCTAAGTTGTTCACCGTCAGTAACAATGCAATTGAGACACTAGAACCCTTGCTTCAGTCTGACAAGGTGGAAGAGAATGGCTCTGAAGGGCAACAGGAGGATTGGTGTCAGCAGCTATATGTAGGCACTGACTCCACCCCTTCGCACCAAAAGCATGGGGCTTACCGGGTGGCTCGAGAATTTGAACGGGTCTTCAGCAAGGATCCTCTAGATTTTGGGCAGGCAAAAGGGCTTCAACATCATATCCCCATCGGAGATCATCCACCCATTAAAGAGAGACACCGGCCTGTACCCCCAGCACACTACCAATGTGCCAAGAGTATGTTACGAGAGATGAAGGAGGCTGGGGTAATCAGAGATAGTTGTAGCCCCTGGGCAGCTCCATTAGTCGTTGTTAAGAAGAAAGACGGTACAATTAGAATGTGTGTAGACTACAGGCGGATTAACAGCATTACACATAAAGACGTGTACCCATTGCCTAGAATTGAGGAATCACTAGCTGCACTTAGAACTGCTAATTATTTCTCTACCTTAGATCTCACCAGTGAGTATTGGCAGGTTCTTGTGGCAGAGGCAGATAAAGAGAAGATGGAGTTTACAACACCAATGGGCCTCTGCGAGTTTAACTACATGCTGTTCGAGCTCAGCAATGCACCAGGAACATTTCAGCGGTTAATGGAATGCTGCCTTGGACATAAAAACTTTGAAACCGTTCTGCTGTACCTGGATGACATCATCGTCTTCTCCAAAACCTACGAAGACCATTTGAAGCACCTAGCCGAGGTATTCGAAGCCCTGTCAAACTTTGGCCTGAAAATAAAACCATCCAAATGTCACCTTTTGAAACCCAAGGTGCAGTACCTAGGCCATGTGGTGAGCGCGGAAAGTGTGGCACCCGATCCTGACAAAATCACCGTTATCCAGGACTGGAAAAGACCCAGCACTCTTCATGAAGTGTGGCAATTTCTTGGGTTAGTAGGCTACTATCGAAGATTTATCAAGGACTTTACCAAGATAGCAGCACCGCTGCAAGATCTTCTAGTGGGCCAATCCAAGAAGGCCAAGAACAAAAATCTTCCATTCGAGTGGAACAAAAGGATAGAAGAGTCCTTCACCAAGTTGAAATTGGCCCTCACAGGAGATGAGGTCCTGGCCTACCCTGACTATGACCAACCATTTGTACTTTACACTGACGCCAGCAACGTGGGATTGGGAGCAGTGCTGTCACAAGTACAGAAAGGCAGAGAGAGAGTGATTGCCTACGCCAGCAGGAAGCTTCGTCCCACTGAGAGGAACCCCGACAACTACAGTTCCTTTAAGCTGGAGTTCCTCTCCATAGTCTGGGCAGTAACAAAGCGCTTCAAGCACTATTTGGCTTCCGCAAAGTTCACCATCTACATGGACAATAATCTGCTAACCCACCTTGAAACGGCAAAGCTTGGGGCACTTGAGCAGCGATGGATGGCCCGGCTGTCCAACTACGAGTTCACCATCAAGTACCGAGCAGGACATAAGAACACTAATGCGGATGCATTGTCCAGGATGCCCAATTCACCAGACGGGTGAGAAGATCCAAAAGAACTCGAAGAAATCGAGTTACCAGCCTTCCACCGTCCAATTGCAGCCCAGCGCTCTCAAGGAGTGAGGAATAAGCGCTTTGTTGTACGAGAGGTAACGTTGAACCCATTACCCCATCATGAGTGGGCAGACATACAAGACAGTGACCCAGCTGTTCGCCTACAAAAAGGAGTGCCTGGCAGAAGCTGATGCACACCCTGGTCCAGATGACCCACAGGAAGCACAGCAACTATGGAAGGAGAGAGGCAAGCTGTTCATCTACGAGGGTAAACTGTGTCAGAGGACACATGAATTGGTCTGGCAGGTGGTAGTCCCGAAGAGGGATGCGCCAATAGTCTTAGAGGCTTACCACAATGGAGCAGGACACTTCGGTTGGAAGAAGTTGGAAATTCTACTTCGTGAAAGATTCTACTGGGTTGGCATGAGGAGTTCCATTGAGAAGTGGTGCCGAGAATGTGGCCCATGCAACCTGCGCAGAAAAGACCGAAACAGCCAGAGAGCCCCATTACAGCCGATCATCACAAAACAGCCGCTTGAACTGGTAGCCTTGGATTACGTGAAGTTATCTCCGAGTAGGAATGGCTACACCTATGCTTTGACAATCGTGGACCATTACTCAAGGTTCTTGGTAGTTGTGCCTGTTAAAGACCAATCAGCGAAGACAGCAGACAAGGCATTTCAGCAGCACTTTTGTCGACCGCACAGATACTCTGAACAAGTGCTCACCGACCAAGGTCTAGCCTTTGAGGCAGAAGTGTTCCAGGAGTTCTGTAACATGTACGGTTGCAAGAAAATCAGAACAACGCCTTACCATCCACAGACAAATGGCATGTGTGAGAAGATGAACCAAGTGGTCATTGACTTATTGAAGACCTTACCTCTGGAAGAACAAAACCAGTGGCCAGAGAAGTTGCCAGATCTGGTAGATCTATGTAATCATATACCGGTAAATTCCACCAATTTCACTCCGGCCTACCTGATGAGAGTGAGACCTGGCAAGTTACCTATTGATTTAGACATGGGAGTCTTAACACCAGAGACAACATCACTAGATGCAGACTGGGATACAGAGCGGCAACAACAATACCGCAAAGTACAAGAATGTGTGGAGAAAAGTTTGTCACAAGCAAGACAGAGACAGGAAAGAAATTATAACCAACACGTCCCTGCAGTTCCCTTGACACCAGGAGAACAAGTACTTAAAAGAAGGAGATGTGTTCACAAACTAGATGACCAGTGGGAAACAGAGCCATACACCGTGATACCTTCAGACTTTAATGACACCAAAGTATGTATCATCAGCAAAGATGGAGGAGAAACCTTCGAAGCAGACTCAAGAGATCATCTAATGATGTGCCCTGATCAATTGAAGGACAAGAAAGAAGAAAAAGACACTCCACAACCCATAGTAGAGGTGGAAGAAAAGATTCAAACTATACTTGGAGAATTTCCTCGGATGTAGACACAAGTAAATCAGGCAATAGTAGTACCAGTACTAACCTTTCATCAGCCTACTGCACCAGATGAAGAAGAGACTCTAAATGAAATGGCTCCAGTAACAGATACCACATCTACAGAGGAATGCGGAAATCTGTCCTCTGCTAACAGCGAATCTGACAATCTCATGGTGAGTCTAGGAGTAGAGAGAAGGCAGTCTAGAATACCTATCTTACACAAGTCTACTTATAGCGTAGTGACTAATGCACCAACAGTAGATATCAGTGAACAAGTCAGGTCATCAGAAATACCTATACTGCATAGATCCACTCGTAGTACTAAAGGTCAGATCCCTGCCCATTACAGTGATTATGTAATGTAAATAAAGTAATAAGAATGTATAGAAGTAACCGTTAAGCATGAGAGCCTACAGAGACTGACTGTAAGAACCTTTTTAAGTATTCGCAATAACCAGTTAAAGGACAATTGGGCCACAGGACTATGTGTGGTCAGAACTGTATTTGGAAATAGTTACTCCAAAAAGGCCTTAAAAATAAGCCGCCTGCGTGGCCGAAAAACAGGCCCATCTACAGCGTGCCCTGTAGCCACGCCCAGGGACGACACAAAAAGTGGGTTAAGGCGGTTCCCACCAACCAAACTCCAGGTACAAGCACAAAGACAATTCCTGGACAGCAGCGTAAGGACTGGTCGCTGCAGTAACTGTGCTATTGTTTCTTTTTCTTGTGTGGTTTTTGATAATTTTTACATTTTTAAGACTTTGTAGATTTGCATTAATTGTTGTTGGTAACAATTCTTGTTATATTTTCCTCAGTCCAGGAGTACTGAACTTAACTGGGGGGAATGTGACACCCCAGAGTCCGGTTGTCACAGTGACATTACCTCCCTCTAATGGGTAAAGTCATGCTTGGAGGCAGATAGCAGTCACTCTCTGAGAGACAGGAAGATCAGAAGTAAAATCCATTGAGATATGGGTCCATGGCCTCTTGGGCACCGGCAGGGGCATCAGCAACCCACTAGACCGAGAACAAGTCCCACAGGACTGTACAAAATTCCTGACATCACGAGGTAAGGCAGGCCACCAAAACGACCGACTCACCAAATCTCTGGTACCAAAAATACCTGGATGACCAGCCAATGCGGAGCAATGGACTTCAGACATCACTCTCTTACTCCACTGGTCAGGAACATACAATCTTCCCATAGGGCAATGCTCAGGTTTATCCTCCTAAAATTCCTCCAGGGCACGTCTCAAATCGGGCAAAATGGCAGAAAGAACTACCCCCTCACCTAGGATAGTAGTAGGCTCGGTCACATTAAGAGAATCAGCAAAGAAACTCCTAGAAAGGGCGTCTGCCTTAACATTCTTAGTGCCCGAAAGAAAAGAGACCACAAAATTAAATCACATGAAAAACAAGGCCCATCTAGCCTGTCTAGGATTCAAGCGTTTGGCCGACTCCAGATAAGTCAGATTCTTGTGATCGGTGAGGATCACAAATTGATGTCTAGCTCCCTCCAACCAATGTCTCCACTCCTCAAATGCCCATTTCATGGCCAACAATTCCCGATTCCCCACGTCATAGTTGCGTTCAGATGGGGAGAACTTTTGAGAAAAGAAGGCACAGGGATTCATCTTAGAAGTCACAGGGTCTTTTTGGGACAAAACAGCTCCTGCACTAATCTCAGAAGCGTCTACCTCCACTTGAAATGGAAGTGAGACATCAGGTTGCTGTAAAACTGGAGCTGAAGTAAATCTCCGCTTAAGCTCCTGAAATGCTGAGACAGCCTCAGGAGACCAATTCAGCACATCAGCTCCCTTCTTGGTCAGATCAGTCAGTGGTTTGACAATACTAGAAAAATTACCCATAAATTTACAATAGAAATTAGCAAAACCCAAAAACTTCTGAAGAGCCTTCAAAGAGGGAGGCTGAACCCAATCATAAATGGCCTGTACCTTGGCCGGGTCCATTTCAATAGTCGATGGAGACAAGATAAATCCCAAAAATGAAATCCTCTGTACACCAGAGACATTTTGATCCCTTAACAAACAGGGAATTCTCCCTCAAAATCCGGAACACAGTCCGGACATGTTCCACATGGGAATCCCAATCACTAGAAAAGATCAAAATATCATCCATATAGATGATCAAAAACTTATCCACAAAGTCTCGGAAAATATCATTCATAAAGGACTGGAAGACAGAAAGGGCATTAGAGAGCCCAAAAGGTATCACCAGGTACTCAAAATGACCCTCCGGAGTATTAAACGCCGTCTTCCATTCATCCCCGTGCTTGATGCGAATAAAATTATACGCCCCCCCTGAGGTCAAGCTTAGTAAACCAGCAGGCACTCTTAACTCTGGAGAATAAATCAGACATCAGAGGTAACGGGTACTGATATTTAACCGTCATCTTGTTAAGGGAACGATAATCAATACACGGTCTTAATGAACCATCTTTCTTGGCCACAAAACAGCGCCTAAAGGTGACGAGGATGGTCTAATATAACCCTTCTCCAACGACTCCTTAATATAGGATCGCATAGCATCATGTTCGGGTACAGATAAGTTGAAAAGCCGACCCTTGGGAAATTTACACCCAGGCATCAACTCAATTGCACAGTCATAACTCCTATGAGGGGCAAAGATGCAGACTTACTCTCACTAAATACATCAGCCAGATAATCAGGAATATCATAAGACTGAGGAGAGGTGGAGAAAACAGGAGCATCCCTAAGAACTCACTTACAACCTCAACTCACCACAGACACAGATCTCCAATCCAAAACTGGGTTATGAGTTTGCAACCAGGGGAAACCCAGAACAATAGTATCATGCAAATTATGCAGCACCAAAAATTTCACAATTTTCTTGGTGGTCTGGGGCAACTCGCATTATCACCTGGGTCCAAAACTGAGGTTTATTCTCTGCCAAAGGAGTGGCATCAAAGGAATAGGCGTCTGCAGAGGTGTCATGGATAGTGTTGAGCATTCCGATACCGCAAGTATCGGGTATCGGCCGATACTTGCTGTATCGGAATTCCGATACCGACTTCCGATATTTTTTCAATATCGGAATTCGGCATCGGAATCGGAAGTTCAGTTGATTGACGGCCTGACGTCATCATGATGCGCGGTGTGTGCGCATCATGATGCGCCGTCATTTCGGGCCTTCCGGGGGTCTCTGCCGGCCTGCCGGGGGGCTGTGCCGGCCTGCCGGGGGGCTGTGTGGACTGCCCGGGGTCTCTGCCGGCCTGCCGGGGGGCTGTGCCGGCCTGCCGGTGGTCTGTGCACCCTGTGGGGGTCTGTACCGGCCTGCCGGGGGGCTGTGCTGATGTCCGGGGGTCTGTGCAAGCATCGTCCGATGGGACTACAAGTCCCATCGGGCGATGCCTGCTACCATGACAGTGATTGACACATTAGCCAATGATGGGACAGTAGTAGTCCCATCATCCGGCTAATGTGTTAAATGTAAAAAAAAAAAAAAAAATAATTACATGCTACATACATACAACATGCATACTACATACATGCTACATTCATACTACATACTACATACATGCTACATTCATACTACATGCAACATACATACTACATATATACTACATGCATGCTACATACATACTGCATGCTACATACATACCACATATATACTACATACATACTGCATGCTACATGCATGCTACATACATAACACATATATACTACATGCATGCTACATACATACTACATGCTACATACTACATATATACTACATGCATGCTACATACTACATGCTACATACATACTACATATATACTACATGCATGCTACATACATACTGCATGCTACATGCATGCTACATACATACTACATACATACTACATGCTACATACATACTACATATATACTACATGCATGCTACATGCATGCTACATACATACCACATACATAACACATATATACTACATGCATGCTACATACATACTGCATGCTACATGCATGCTACATACATACTACATACATACTACATGCTACATACATACTACATACATACTACATGCATGCTACATGCATGCTACATACATACCACATACATAACACATATATACTACATGCATGCTACATACATACTACATGCATGCTACATACATACTACATGCTACATACATACTACATATATACTACATGCTACATACATACTACATGCTACATACATACTACATATATACTACATGCATGCTACATACATACTGCATGCTACATGCATGCTACATACATACTACATACATACTACATGCTACATACATACCACATATATACTACATACATACAATACATTCATACAATACATACATAGACATACAGTACATATAACATAGAGTAACATACTTACCAATACTTGTCACATTGTTCCCCGAAGCCATTGTCTTTCCGGAATAAATATTAACATAACAAACCACAAAAATACTCACCCACGATCCGAAGCAGTCCACGAGTGTGTCCCACGACGATCTTGGGTAGAGAACGGCAGCATCAGATGATGCTGCCGTTCTCTACGGGCTGCAGGAATCCAATGACGGAAGGTAGGTATCCTTCCGCACTGTATTCCTCCGCCACTTAAAAAAAAAAAAGTCCCTAGTCTCACTTTATGCCATTGCTGTGTGGGAATTTCCCACGCAGCAATGGCATAAAGTGAGACTAGGGACTTTTTTTTTTTTTTAAGTGGCGGAGGAATACAGTGCGGAAGGATACCTACCTTCCGTCATTGGATTCCTGCAGCCCGTAGAGAACGGCAGCATCATCTGATGCTGCCGTTCTCTACCCAAGATCGTCGTGGGACACACTCGTGGACTGCTTCGGATCGTGGGTGAGTATTTTTGTGGTTTGTTATGTTAATATTTATTCCGGAAAGACAATGGCTTCGGGGAACAATGTGACAAGTATTGGTAAGTATGTTACTCTATGTTATATGTACTGTATGTCTATGTATGTATTGTATGAATGTATTGTATGTATGTAGTATATATGTGGTATGTATGTAGCATGTAGTATGTATGTAGCATGCATGTAGCATGCAGTATGTATGTAGCATGCATGTAGTATATATGTAGTATGTATGTAGCATGTAGTATGTATGTAGCATGTAGTATATATGTAGTATGTATGTAGCATGTAGTATGTATGTAGCATGCATGTAGTATGTATGTAGCATGCATGTAGTATGTATATGGTATGTATGTAGCATGTAGTATGTATGTAGCATGCATGTAGTATATATGTGTTATGTATGTGGTATGTATGTAGCATGCATGTAGCATGCATGTAGTATGTATGTAGTATGTATGTAGCATGTAGTATGTATGTAGTATGTATGTAGCATGCATGTAGCATGCAGTATGTATGTAGCATGCATGTAGTATATATGTGTTATGTATGTGGTATGTATGTAGCATGCATGTAGCATGCATGTAGTATATATGTAGTATGTATGTAGCATGTAGTATGTATGTAGTATGTATGTAGCATGCATGTAGCATGCAGTATGTATGTAGCATGCATGTAGTATATATGTAGTATGTATGTAGCATGTAGTATGTAGCATGCATGTAGTATATATGTAGTATGTAGCATGTAGTATGTATGTAGCATGCATGTAGTATATATGTGTTATGTATGTAGCATGCATGTAGCATGCAGTATGTATGTAGTATATATGTGGTATGTATGTAGCATGCAGTATGTATGTAGCATGCATGTAGTATATATGTAGTATGTATGTTGCATGTAGTATGAATGTAGCATGTATGTAGTATGTAGTATGAATGTAGCATGTATGTAGTATGCATGTTGTATGTATGTAGCATGTAATTATTTTTTTTTTTTTTTTTACATTTAACACATTAGCCGGATGATGGGACTACTACTGTCCCATCATTGGCTAATGTGTCAATCACTGTCATGGTAGCAGGCATCGCCCGATGGGACTTGTAGTCCCATCGGACGATGCCTGCACAGACCCCCGGAGCCTGCACAGACCACCGGCAGGCCGGCACAGCCCCCCGGCAGGCCGGCACAGCCCCCCGGCAGGACGGCACAGCCCCCCGGCAGGCCGGCACAGCCCCCCGGAGCCTGCACTGACCACCGGCAGGCCGGCACAGACCACCGGAGCCTGCACAGACCCCCTGGCAGGCCGGCACAGCCCCCCGAAAGGCCCGTACAGACCCCAGAGAGGCTGTACAAGGGCAGGAAAGGGTTTTTCTTATTCCGATACCGGAAGTCCCATAGACTTGAATGGGACTTCCGGTATCGGAATCGGCGATACCGATACTTTTTTTAAAGATCGGCCGATACCATCCGATACGATACTTTGAAGTATCGGACGGTATCGCTCAACTCTAGTCATGGACAAACCACAATGTTTAGCTCCTGAATCCACAAAAGCCTTAGTGGAAAACGTGGACAAGGAGCAGATCAGAGTAATTGCCAAAAAGAACTTATGTTGTACACTGCCCACAGCAAATGTGTGTGCAAATCGTTTCTCTCATTTAGGGCAGACAGAAATAGTATGAGAGGCGTCTCCACAGAAAAAACACAGCTTATTACGCCTTCTAAACTCCTGATGTTGCGCCCTAGACAAAAGCCCATCACATTGCATAGGTTCTGACATGTGTTCAAAAAGTGGCAGCACCTCCCGTGTAGTTTTACGTTCACGTAAACGCCGATCAACTTGAATGGCTAATGACTAGAGTTGAGCGAAATGGGTCGAAAAATTTCAAAAGTCGCCGACTTTTGGTAAAGTCGGGTTTCATGAAACGAAACCTGACCCTAGGGTGAGGTCGGCGACTTTAGTGCCAAAGTCGCATTTCAAAAGTTTGTTTTCCGCCCTTTTTCAGCCAATCAGGATCCACGGACACTGTGGGCAACGTGATGACATAGGCAGGGGTCATCACCATCTTTGAGAAGGGCATGCAAGTGATTGGCTTGCTTTGGGGGGCGTCACAGGGGGTATAAAAGGGCGTGCACGCCGACCGCCATGTTACTCATGCTGATCTCAGAATAGGGAGAGCTGCTGCTGCTGATTCTGTAGGGAAAGCGTTAGGCAGGGAAGAAGACACCAAAAACTGCTTCTGCTGCTAGCGATTTTGCCTGTACAACACATCTGTCACTGTGTGTGCAGTGCAAGTGGAGGCTATATTTTGCTGGATCAGCTGTGTTGGTTGTTAGGCTGCCTTAAAAGGCTTCCTGATAGTTGCATTGCTGTTTTCCCACTGCTCTGCAAACTGCTTTTTTAAAAGCAATCCAAATTTTTTTTTTGTCCTAGTGAGGTACTGAGCGTGCATTTTTTCACACCATACAGCGGTGTACGCTCCTCTCTCAATACCGTGTAACGGCTGTTATCACGGCCACAGTGAAGCTATCTGTGTGTGACTCTGTAAGGATAAGTCGAGGACATGTTCCGTTCTTACAGACCTCCACCTTCTAGTTTTGTCTGGTTTTCAAACAGTTAAGTATAATTGCTGTTTGATCACATTCAAAACTATAGAGAGACAGCGTGTGTCAGTCCGTATACTTAAAAAACACGGAGCTTGACAATTTTACGTACACCGGACAGCCATGTACGTGCACGCTCCTCTCTCAGTACCGTGTAACGGCTGTTATCACGGCCACAGTGAAGCTATCTGTGTGTGACTCTGTAAGGATAAGTCGAGGACTTGTTCCGTTCTTACAGACCTACATTCTAGGGAGATTCCTATTCTGCCCAATTCTATATACACCTTGTAGTTTGTCATACACTAGCCAATTTCTGCCTGTGACATAGCGGTTTGATATTCACTGGGTCTCACACAATCCAACAGTGTCCACAAGTGTGTTCAGAAATTCTACATCTCCCCTGTCCTATAGTGACATTTTTCACACCTACGACATTGAGCCTGTGACATAGCGGTGTGATATTCACTGGGCCTCACACAATCCAACAGTGTCCACAAGTGTGTTCAGAAATTCTACATCTCCCCTGTCCTATAGTGACATTTTTCACACCTGCGACATTGAGCCTGTGACATAGCGGTGTGATATTCACTGGGCCTCACACAATCCAACAGTGTCCACAAGTGTGTTCAGAAATTCTACATCTCCCCTGTCCTATAGTGACATTTTTCACACCTGTGACATTGAGACTGTGACATAGCGGTGTGATATTCACTGGGCCTCACACAATCCAACAGTGTCCACAAGTGTGTTCAGAAATTCTACATCTCCCCTGTCCTATAGTGACATTTTTCACACCTGCGACATTGAGCCTGTGACAAAGCGGTGTGATATTCACTGGGCCTCACACAATCCAACAGTGTCCACAAGTGTGTTCAGAAATTCTACATCTCCCCTGTCCTATAGTTACATTTTTCACACCTGCGACATTGAGACTGTGACATAGCGGTGTGATATTCACTGGGCCTCACACAATCCAACAGTGTCCACAAGTGTGTTCAGAAATTCTACATCTCCCCTGTCCTATAGTGACATTTTTCACACCTGCGACATTGAGCCTGTGACAAAGCGGTGTGATATTCACTGGGCCTCACACAATCCAACAGTGTCCACAAGTGTGTTCAGAAATTCTACATCTCCCCTGTCCTATAGTGACATTTTTCACACCTGCGACATTGAGACTGTGACATAGCGGTGTGATATTCACTGGGCCTCACACAATCCAACAGTGTCCACAAGTGTGTTCAGAAATTCTACATCTCCCCTGTCCTATAGTGACATTTTTCACACCTGCGACATTGAGACTGTGACATAGCGGTGTGATATTCACTGGGCCTCACACAATCCAACAGTGTGCACAAGTGTGTTCAGAAATTCTACATCTCCCCTGTCCTATAGTGACATTTTTCACACCTGCGACATAGAGACTGTGACATAGCGGTGTGATATTCACTGGGCCTCACACAATCCAACAGTGTCCACAAGTGTGTTAAGAAATTCTACATCTCCCCTGTCCTATATACACCTTGTACTATGTTTTACATTACTATATAGTTTGTGGGATTTTGTGTACGTTTTTACCAAAATTGAGGAAGGCTGGTGGAAGAGGCCGTGGAATTGGGCGGGGATTGCCAGCTGGTAATGATGGTGTTGGTGGTGGATCTGATGGTAGTGGCAAAAGCAAAATAGGACCGAATGCAGGAGGTGTTGAGCCTGCGTCATCGTCTGGCTCCACAAGGCCTCGAAGGCTTAGTTTTCTAGGAGTTGGCAAACCGCTTTTAAAGCCAGAGCTTCAGGAAAAAGTTTTGGCTTACATTGCTGACTCAGCCTCCAGCTCTATCGCCTCCTATTCTGAAGTTGTAAAAAATAAAAGCACTGAGTCGTCATTGGAGGCTCATGTTCATGAACCACACCTTTCCTTGTGTCCTTCACCCCAACCAAGATTGAAGGATGACGCAGGCCATACAACTGATTACTCCATGGAGCTGTTTTCACATACCATGCCTGGGTTATCAAGTGAAATGGTGAATTACCCAGGCCAAAATGAATCTGACATGGAGTGCACTGATGCACAGCCACTGATAGATGATTCTGCTGGTACATTCACTCAGAGAACTACATTGTCCTCGCAGTGTAATGAGCCAGATTCTGACCCTGATGAGACTAAGGTGCCCCTTCCCGCATACTATACCACCATACACGGTGACACAGAGGAAGGTGCACATGACAGTGAAGAGGAGGTGATAGATGACCCAGTTGTTGACCCAGATTGGCATCCATTGGGGGAAGAGGGTGCTGCTTCCAATAGCTCAGATGAGGAGGAGGAGCATCCACAGCAGACATCGACATCGCAACAGCTGTTATCTGGCAGGCCCAGAGCACTCCAAAGACAGGTTCCAAAAATCAAAAGAGTTGCTGGACAGCTTGTCCAGACGGTCAAAATAGCACAGCGTGCTAGGCCGCAAAATGTCTGCCAAAGTAGGAAGAGTGCAGTGTGGCACTTTTTGAACAAAATTCTCATGATCAGGCCAAGGTTATCTGTAAGAAGTGCGCAAAGACCTTTAGCCGAGGGAAAAATCTGAAAAATTTGAATACCAGTTGCATGCTTAGACATTTAACCAGCATGCACTTGCAAGCGTGGACACAACACCAAACCTCAAGTACCACATGTGCAACTGATCACAAAGAAGGTAGTCAGCAACGCTGCATTGTTTCCCCCACTGTAAGCCCACCGGTTAGCACAGCAGCAAATGTTGAGGTGTCGTTGCAAGGCCAAAGCAGTCAGGGAATCCCACTGTTATATCAACGAAAGACTGAATCTAGGCCATCAGAAAGAACACCAACCCCATCACCATCATCAACCCTCTCTCAGTCCGCCCTGTCCACCGCTAGTTCCACCATATGCAGCTCTCAAGTCCAGCTCACCCTCCCAGAGACTATGAGTAGGTAAAGAAAGTACTCAGTCTCTCATCTGCGTACACTGGGTTTGATCGCCCACATTGCCAAACTAATCTCGTTAGAGATGATGCCCTATCGGTTGGTGGAAAGCGCAGCTTTCCGCGAACTCATGGCCTATGCAGTACCACGCTATGACCTACCCAGTCGCCACTTCTTCTCTCGCAAAGCCATCCCAGCCCTCCACCATCATGTGAAAGACCGCATTGTCCATGCACTCAAGCAGTCAGTGAGTGGAAAGGTGCACCTCACAACAGATGCATGGCCCAGTCGGCATGGCCAGGGCCGTTACGAGTCCATCACTGTGCACTGGGTTAATGTGGTGGATGCAGGGTCCACAGGGGACAGTGGTGGTGGGACAGTGCTGCCTAGCCCACGGTATAGGAAACAGTTGGCTGTAGGCGTTCGACCCTCCTCCTCCTCCTCCAGAAGCGAAAGCTCGTCCACAGAGCGCAGTCGTACGAGCACTCCATCTGCAGCTGCCACTGTTGCACACGAGGTGTCCCCCTATCGAGCAGCTAGTGGAAAGCGTCAACAGGCTGTGTTGCAGATGATGTGTTTGGGCGACAGACACACAGCGGAGGTGCTGGCCGAGTACTTTCAGCGACAAACTGAGTCATGGCTGGGCAGTCTACATCTTGAGGCAGGCAAGGTAGTTAGTGATAACGGCCGTAATTTTGTGGCAGCCATAGCCCTTTCAAAACTCAGCCACATACCTTGCTTGGCTCACACCTTGAACCTGGTGGTGCAGTGCTTCCTCAACAATTATCCGAAGTTAACAGCCCTGCTCCAGAAGGTGCGAAGACCGTGCGCGCACATCCACCGGTCGCCTGTACACTCCATTTGTATGCAGAAGCTGCAGCGATTGCTCCACCTTCCCAACCACCGCTTCATTATCGACATTGCAACAAGGTGGAACTCCACCCTGCACATGGTTGAGCGGCTTTGCGAACAGAGGCAGGCCATATTGGTCGAAGCTGAAAGACCTCTGTAAAGTCCTTCAGTGTTTTGAGGAATGCACACAACTGGTAAGCGCAGACGACGCCATCCTAAGCATGAGCATCTCACTTTTGCGTCTGCTCATGCAAACTTTGACGCACCTTAAGGAGCAGGCGTCTGCAGCCAATGTTGACGAGGAGGAAGTGGAGGAGGGAATAATTGATGACATCCAGCCATTGTCTGCTCAGGGACCTCTCCTGGACGAGGTGGAGGAAGAAGAGGAGGAGGATGATGATGGGGATGATTACTTAGGGGAGGAGGATGCATCTCGTGGGGCAAGTGAAAATGTTGGCGTGGCAAGGTCTGGTACAGGGTTTGTGCGTGACTGGAGGGATGTGGAATTGCCAGAAAGTGCTCCTCCAATCAGCACTCGCAATGCATCATTGACACTGGGAACATTGGTTCCACATGTCAGATTATGCCTTGCAGATCCTAAAAAGGGACCCCCGCATTGCCAAAATGATGAACGATGACCACTACTGGTTGGCCAGCATCCTGGATCCATGCTATAAAGGCAAATTACAAAACATCATGCCACAGGAGAACCTTGACCTAATATTGGCTAATAAACAAGCAACTCTGGTAAACCGGTTGGTTGAGGCATTCCCAGCACACAGCAGCGGTGATGGTTCTCACACGAGCCGTACGGGCCGGGCGCAGCTTGGCAGCGGTGTTCGTGGTGCACACAGCAGAAGTGGCGTTGGAGACAGGGGTTTCATGACAATGTTGTGGACTGATTTTTCAAGTACCGCTCACACAACTGGTAATACTGCATCGATGGAAAGTGACAGGAGACAGCAGTTGTCAACTATGGTTACAAACTACTTTTCCTCCCATATCGATGTTCTCCCGCACAGGTCATTCCCCTTTGACTATTGGGCCGCAAAACTGGACACCTGGCCTGAATTGGCACAATATGCCTTACAGGATCTCGCTTGCCCAGCTGCAAGTGTGCTATCGGAAAGAGTCTTCAGTGCAGCTGGATCAATCCTGACAGAAAAAAGGACCCGTCTGTCAACCCAAAATGTGGATGATCTAACCTTCATTAAAATGAACTATGCATGGGTTTCCAAGGATTTTGTCCCACCTTCCCTTGATGACACATAGGTTGCCAGAAAAATGGCTTGCTTTGGTCCTCCTCCTATTCCGCGAACTTGACCTATTTCGCCTTTTGCAGCAGCTGAATGTCCCACATCAACATATGCCATTTTGTAAACCTCCCTAACTCGGCTGCCCCCCCCATGGCCGGGGTCACCACCTAGCGCACGTGCGAGTGCCGTTGCCCTGGACAGGTGGGTAGGCCAACTCTTGGGTGCGGGCACTGACACAGGGTCCCTCATAGTGCAATCAAGTGTCTCTGACGGTGGTGGTGCACACCCGCCGTCAGACACACCGCCGTACTATGAGGGGCCCAGTGCCAGTACCGACGCCCACGAGTGTGCCCCCCTTGCTTGGGCAGGACCCCAGCATTTGCAATGTTTACCTCTCCCTGCTCCTCCGCTGTGTAGTCTGGGCTGTCAAATCCTTCACTGGGAGTGCCACTACAAATTGATTGAACTGAAAGATGATGGTTAAGATGTAGCTATGCCCTGTCCTGCTGGCCGGGCTCTAGCTCTAGATGATCAATGGCTTCCATTTCTTATGTACGTCGACTCACAATGACATGCAGTGGTGGTTTATCATCAGCTTTCACAGTTTTCCTACTCACAAACGTGTGACATTTCGGCGCACATTTTAAAATATGCCCTCTCATACCAATCAAAGAGAATCACCTACGGCCTGTGGCTTCTGTCTTTTGCACTCCAAAGTTACGTGACAGATCATGATAGCCAGTGAGCACCATGTTTACATCGTGCCTATGATAAAAATTTGATTGAGATGAGTAACAGTGATGGAATCAACGGAAGTGCGATACAGCAAGACTTTATTCACAAAAAAATGTTTTCACTGTCTCAACACACAAATTAATTGAGGGTCAGCATCGCCTATGAGAATTGTGACGGAAGTTTTTCCCATGAATAGTAATTCCTAGATTTCTGCAATCAATAGCCTTTATGTCAGTAATTGTATGCATCTCATTTCCTATTGCGGAGAGGCTGGACTGTATTACTGAGACAGAAATATATATGAAGATTTAAAAATAACACCAAAAGTATATAGTTGTGTACGCCTCAAATGCATTTCCTTTTTTCCACTTTTTAGATTGCTGTGTAATCCATACTGAGAACACGGAGATTTTACATGTTTAAACTATGCTATATATACCTGCTATCAAGTGATAAAGTACCCTTTCTCAACTTTGTACAATCTGGTCAAATCCATACTGGGCCAGAGAACATCTGAGTCTGCCTCCTGATCTATAGACATATATTTTTAATGTGTAAACTAGGCTACATATATACGTGTTATCCGGTGAAACTGTACCCTTTATCAACTTTCTACAATGTTGTTGAATCCATACTGGGCCTGAGAACGGCTGCCGAGCTGTTAAGCAAGCTACAGCACCTGTGGTTTGGACACGTAATTTTTTCAGGAATGACGGTTAGGCCTAACTCCGGAATTGCGGTTGACCTGAACTTACTGGGAAATCATCATTCGCGGGGAATAATCTGAATCCCAGATCCCCATCACTAACGGAGTTCAGCAGGTTATCTGCACCTGTAAGCAACAAAAGCTGGTCCTTTCAGTGTAGCGTGCATGCAGCCCTGGACATGTACTGGAATGCTAGACCTGTAATTGCTCGATCTCACGTGCCAGAGCCTCGCTTATCCCTCTAGTAAGCTTGACGTGTACTGCGGGGGCATGCCGGAGTCTCGGTTGTTAACGGAATAAAGCTGAGAAATCGCTAGCACAACTACAAACACACATACCACACCACACACAGAATCGACAAAGCTTTCAAAGTGTGCATCTTTTCTTTAGGTGGCATGGTTGTGGTTTCCCGGGTGGAGTCCAATTAAGCCACAGGCTCCACTCCTGGTGGTGCCCTTTTGGACATTCCTGTAAGGTTCAGCTTTGCAATCATACTGCCCCCGGAAACCAAAAACTTTGCCTTCATGGACGCTGTTTGGAGATTCATGGGAATAACGCCGCCCGATCAGCAGTCGGCATATGGGTCGCCCTCCCAGGGGTTTGGGGTACTCGGTACCGGGCTGGTGTCAGTGGGATGTGTCACAGCAGTGGTGACCCGGACGGTGGCCCTGGGCGCCCAAGTAAATGGTGTGGTATAATGGTAAAGAGTTTATATAGATAGTTTGACGCCACCTGTGGTGTTCGGCAACATAGATGGTAGGCCGACGCTGCATGCAGATCCTCTGGGACTGATGGTGTTGTGCAGCAAAGATGGTGAAGCTCCCCACAGGTGGAGCTGGAGTCCCAGGGAAGTGTAGATGTAGTGATGGGGGAAAGGCACAGGTGGTGTAGGTGCTGGTACCCAGATGTAGCGGTGCTGGAATAACTGTAGGACACCAGAGCGTGCAGATCCAAAGCTTTACTCACAGTCTGCAGGTTACACAGATGCCTGCCTCTGTGCTGTGTCCTCCGGGTCAGGACCTCAGCCAACCTCCGGGACCAAAATGGAAAGCTCCCTTCCAACACTTCGCCAACATGTACCTTCCTGAACGTCTCCTTTCTAGCGCTTGTGGGGGAAGCACTCACAGGACCGTGGTTCACTGAAGCGCCTCCTGTCTTACAGATGTTCCTCAGACTTTACTTGTATGGCAGACAGCTGTAACCTTTTCCTTCTGGCTCCCACACGTCGATGCTGGGGCCTCCGAGCCTTAGTTGGGTACAGAGCATTTATAGCTGCTACTTCCCCCGGTTTCTGCTGCAGGAACGTCAGTGTCCCTACAAACTCGGAGACTAGAATCCGGACCATGCGCTCCAGCTAGGAGTGAGCCTTAACTCTGCTCATCCTCCAGCTCCCCTTCTCACGTCCACACACTTCCCCTTCCCTGCACAGAGTGCCCTAACTTACCTCCTCCCGACCACAGAGAGCAGCTCCTCAGCAGTCAGGTTCAGAGGTCTCCCTGCTGGCCTGGAGTGGGAAATGTGTTGTGTGTTGGTTTCACTGCTAGAGAGATCCTTCGTTGCTCCCAAGCTTGACAACACACTCCCTAGGAGGAAGGCAATGCCACAGTGGCAACCGTGCTCTTGGGGACGCCACAAGTGCACTGAGGCCCAGCCACTGCTGGATGATGCTGCTGGTACATTGACCCAGACCACTACATTCCCCTCGCACTCTACACTGCCAGAATCTGACCCAAAAGAAACTCAGGTTCCCCTTCCCACATACTATACCACCTTACACGGTGCAAAGAGGAAGGTGCAGATGAAAGTGCAGGTTCCTTGAGCAGGTGGGGGGGCATACTCATGGGCGATGGCACTGGCACAGGGCACCGCATAGTACGCAAAAGTGTCTCTGCCGGTGGGAGGGACTAAACAGCCAAGTGCAGTGAGATGGAAGATGGGGACGACAAAGAGTTCAGGGTAGTGCAGGGATTCCCTAGCAAGGAGACTTATGTAATTGTTTTCAATGTTGGGACAGCAATTTTTGGTGAGCACTATACTCTGGTGAATGATATATGGGGCCCACCATACACTGGGGCATTCCAAAGGTGGACATCAGACACTGGAGCAGCATTTATAGGGCCCATTATACACTAGAACAGTAGAAATGGGGCCCATTATATATGGAGCATTATTTGGGCCCATAAGACAGTGGAGCTTCATCCATTGGGACCAACATATACTATAGCATTATGTGGAGCTCATCATATATGGTTTGAAACATTATATGGGATCAATGATTCCAAAAGGAGAAATATATGGGCCTCATTACTCTGTATAGCGCACTAAGCGCTGGCCATAATACTGTATGGAGTTATATACTGTCCGTTTTTGGAGGTATTGGAGAATTTAAAATGGATATCAGTCATGAGATGTAAGAAGTGAAGTATTTTTCATTATACTATACTGCTATTTCTCTGCCGTATCAGAGCATCATGAGTTGTGGTATGTGTTAAAGGGGCGCTCTTTGGCCCTGGGCCCACGAAAACCTGGAGCCAGCCCTACCCCCCCCCACAACTGTAGCCAAATAACCCCCATTTTTCAGTGCGTAACTAGTATTATGAAGTAAATTAAGGTTGACAAGCTTAAGTAATAAGAATTGATGCTTTTGGCATTCAAATTGGCACTGTAGGTGTGTTTCCTGTCCTCCTCTCACTGCCGACTTTAATTCTCCATTGACTTACATTGGGTTTCGTGTATCGGTCGGACCCCCGACTTTTCCCTATAGTCGGCCGATTTTGCTCGACCCGACTTTTGGAAAAGTCGGGTTTCATGAAACGAAACTCGACCCTAAAAAAACAAAAGTCGCTCAACTCTACTAATGACATAGAGCCATCCAGACCAGAGGGAACAGGAAATCCCACCATAACATCTTTTACGGTCTCTGATAAACCTTTCCGAAAGAGGGCTGCTAATGCACTATCATTCCATGCAGTAAGGACCGCCCACTTTTGGAATTTTTGACAGTATAACTCTGCAGGATCCTGACCCTGGTTTAATGCCAACAGGGTTCTCTCAGCTAGATCAACGGCATTAGGTTCATCATACAACAACCCCAAGGCCTGAAAAAATGCATCCACATTAGTCAGAATAGGATTTTCAGGTGTCAGAGAAAACGCCCAATCCTGGGGATCGCCGCTCAGCAAGGAGATGACAATTTTAACCTGCTGCACAGAGCTCCCCGATGAGTTAGGCTTCAAGGCAAGAAATAATTTACAATTATTCTTAAAATTCAGAAATTTAGACCGATCCACAGAAAACACATCAGGAGTAGGGATCTTAGGTTCAGCAGCATGTGACTGAATGAGGTAGGTGGAAATTCCCTGTACTTCAGCAGCAAGTTGCTCCACACGATCAGACAATTGCTTAATCTCCATTAGGAAAAAAAAACCCTCCTACGGCCCCAGAAAAAAAAAAAGAGGAAAAAATAAATTAAAAAAAAAAATTTCTGACACTTTTTTTTTCTTTTAACTACTTCTTCCTGCTTTTTAAGTACCCTAGAATCTGCGGTATGGCTGGTGATTCTGTTACGAATGGGTCGCCGAGGAGAAAAAAAACAACACAAGCTAAGTCTCAGAAAACCAGAGAGGTTGGTAACTATGCAGACTGCAGATCCCTGATCCTAACCACGCAACTAGCAGAAGTCGTGGAGCGTTCCTGCGGTGGTACTAGACGCCTCGTCACAACCGGAGAGCTAAATAAGCCTAAAGCAGGAAAAGAGGAAAACTAACTGCCCCAGAGCAGACCCCAAAGGAAAGACAGCCCCCCACATGTATTGACGGTGAAACAAGATGAAAACACAAACAAAGGCAGGAAAATAGGCTGAGCAAATGATGGGGAAAAACTAACTAGAAAGGACAGGAAAGGAAAGACACTGTCTGCAATCTGCCAAAAACCCTACAAAAAATAATGTCCAACACATCTGATAGCAAAATATAGCATATAGCAGACCCCTGAGCAAAGCGCTAATAAGGAGAAAAGGGACGTCAGAGGCCTGGGTGGACAGGAGCTGTATGTCCTGCCGCCGAATCTGAAAGTACAGGGGATTGTAAATTCCTGTGCACAGTGAACACCTGAGGGCACGTCAGTGGATAAGGAGCCCGGGGCTGATGGTGAAAAGGACGGTACCCTTGGAATAGGCTCACGCTGACAGCCGTACAGGTTAGTGAAACCATCACGAATAGAGGGTCGCAGCATAGTTATATACAGCGAAGACCCACACACATAGCACAGAAAGGAAGGTCCTAAATCCCCACCTGGCAAGGTGGATCCCCTGAATGCCTCCAGGCGAGCTGAACTCATTCCATCACCTGTATGTGGTACTCCGGACTACAACCAATTACCAGTAAAAGGTAAAGAAACTGTGTCTTTCTCTCATTTCTCTGCACCCCAACGTTCACAGCTAGTGATGAGCGACTTTGCTTTTTTTCGGGTCTAGTCGGGTTTCATGAAACCCGACTTTCGCAAAAGTCGGGTCGGACGCAATTGGCCGATTATCGTGAAAAGTCGAAGGCCGACTGAAACACGAAATCCAATGCAAGTCAATGGGGAAGAAAAGTCAGCAGTGAGTGGAGGACAGGAAACACACCTACAGTGCCCATTTTAATGCCAAAAACATCAATTCTTATTACTTAAGCTTGTCAACCTTAATTTACTTTATAATAATAGTTAAGCATTGAAAACTGTTGTGGGGGGGTAGGGCTGGCTCCAGATTTTTGTGCGCCCAGGTCCAAAGAGTGTCAATGGGCTCCTTTAACACATGCCACAATTCATGATCCTTTGATATGGCAGAGAAATAGCGGTATAGTACAATGAAAAATACTTCACTTCTTACATCACATGACTGATATCCATTTTAAATTCTCCAATAGCTCCAAAAACAGACAGTATATTACTCCATACAGTATTATGGCCACCGCATAGTGCGCTATACAGAGTAATGAGGCCCATATATTTCTCCATACAGAATCATTGGTCCCATATAATGTTCGATACAGTATATGATGAGCTCTTCATAATGCTACAGTATATGTTGGTCCCCATGGATGAAGCTCCACTGTCTTATGGGCCCAAATAATGCTCCATATATAATGGGCCCCATTTCTAATTCTCCAGTGTATAATGGGCCCTGTAAATGCTGCTCCAGTGACTGACGTCCACCTTTGGAATGCTCCAGTGTATGGTGGGCCCCATATATCATTCTCCAGAGTATAGTGCTCCCCAAAAATTGCTCCCAACCTTTAAAACAATTAAATAAGTCTCCTCGCTAGGGAATCCCTGTACTAGACTGGACTCCTCGTTGTCCCCATCTTCCATCTCTCTGCACTTGGACTGTTTAGGCAGAGGGCGTACAGACGTGATGTCATCATGCTCTCTGACCAGAATGTCACTGTCAGGAAACGCGGAAGACGCAGGGAGAGGTAAGTATTTCAACTTTGCAAGTGCTGTGATCCTGAGCAAGCAGGGGAGGCCCACTCGTTGATGAAGGCACTGGCACAGGGCCCCTCATAGTATGGTGGTGTGCCTGACGGCAGGTGGGCCCTCCCGGCGGGGTGGGTAGGCCCTCCCACCGGCTGAGACACTTTTGCATACTATGAGGGGCCCTGTGCCAGTGCCGTTGCCCATGAGTATGCCCCCCCCACCTGCTCAAGGAACCTGCACTTTCATCTGCACCTTCCTCTTTGTCACTGTGTAAGGTGGTATAGTGTGCGGGAAGGGGAACCTGAGTTTGATCAGGGTCAGATTCTGGCTGTGTAGAGTGCGAGGCGAATATAGTGGTCTGGGTCAATGTACCAGCAGAATCATCTAGCAGTGGCTGGGCATCAGAGCACTTGTGGAACCCCCCAGGAGTACGGTCACCACAATGGCATTACCTTCCTCCTAGGGAGTGTGATGTCATGCTTGGGAGCTAGGAAGGATCTCTCTAGCAGTTAAACCAACACACAACACAGTTCCCACTCCAGGCCAGCAGGGAGAGCTCTGGACCAGACTGCTGAGGAGCTGCTCTCTGTGGTCGGGAGGAGGGAAGTTAGGGCAATCTGTGACGGGAAGGGGAAGTGTGTGGACGTGAGAAGGGGAGCTGGAGGATGAGCAGAGTTAAGGCTCACTCCTAGCTGGAGCGCATGGTCCGGATTATGGTCTCCGAGCTTGTAGGGACACCGACGGTCCTGCAGCAGAAAACGGAGGAAGTAGCAGCTGTAAATGCTCTGTTCCCAACTAAGGCTCGGAGGCCCCAGCAGCGACCTGTGTGAGCCAGAAGGAAAAGGCTACGGCTGCCTGCCATTCGAGAAAGTTTCAAAAGAGAATCAACAGGGGGAACTTCAGTGAACTCAGTTGTTGTGAGTTCTTTTCCCCTTCATTAATGAGGCCCGAGGAACTCCCTCTTCTGGTAAAGAAAGGTAGTGAGCCTGATTATCAAACACCTGAGGCTGATGATGATGACTGGCTGAGTGGAGTTACTGACTGGAAATAAGGCTGCCGACGCCCTTCTGCCCTGCGGGTGATTTCTCTGAGGGATCCTTGGAGACCAGTTTGAATTCCTGCTCCTCTAAAGCTAAGTTTGCTGCTCGGCCTTTTGCATTTGTGCTTTGACTTTGTTTTGCTTTGTTTTTCTGGATTTCTGCCATTCCCTGCTGGGGTGTGCTGAATTCCTTTAGCTCTGTCTTCTGAAAATACCTGAGTGCTGATTTAGTTTTTGAAGCCTAGCTGCTTCAGGGCCTTTTTCATATCAGCTTGTTGGCTTATGTCTTTGATAGGGTTTTGGCAGATTGCAGACAGCAGCCTTCCTGTCCTTTCCTATCTAGGTAGTTTTGGGCCCCGTCTTTGCTCAGTCTATCTTTCTGTCTTTGTTAGTGTTTTCATCTTGCTTCACCATCATTATATGTTGGGGGCTGCCTATTGCTTTGGGGTCTGCTCTGGGGCAGTTTAGATTTCCCCTTTCTTTCTTTAGGCCTAGTTAATTCTCCGGCTGTGATCGAGGGGTCTAGGGCATCGTAGGAACCCCCCACGGCTACTGCTAGTTGTGTTGATAGGTTCAGGGGTCTGCAATCTGATAGTTGCCAACTTCTCTGGTTTTCTGGACTTAGCTTGTATTTCTGCTTTTGCCTCCTACGGTGACTCATTCATAACAGAATCATCCGCCATACCGCAGATCCTAGGGTACTCAATAGCAGGAAAGAATTGTTAAAAAAAAAAAAAAGTGTGTATATTTTTTCCTCTATATCTCTGAGGCCGTAGGGGGAATTTTTTTTTCTCTCAATGGAGATAAAGCAATTGTCTGATCGTGTGGAGCAGCTCGCTGCGGAAGTGTGGGGAATTTCCGCCTACCTTGCTCATTCACATGCTGCTGAACCAAAGATTCCTACACCTGATGTATTTTTTGGGGATCGGTCTAAATTTTTGAATTTCAAAAATAATTGTAAATTATTTTTTTGCCTTGAAGCCTAACTCGTCAGGGAGCTCCGCGCAGCAGGTTAAAATTGTCATCTCTTTGCTGCGTGGCGATCCCCAGGATTGGGCGTTTTCTTTGAAACCAGATGATCCTATTCTGACTAATGTGAACGCATTTTTTCAGGCCTTGGGGTTGTTGTATGACGAACCTAATGCCATTGATCAGGCTGAAAAGACCCTGCTGGCATTGAACCAGGGTCGTGATTCTGCAGAATTGTACTGTCAAAAATTCCGAAAGTGGGCAGTACTTACTTCCATGGAATGATAATGCCTTGGCTGCTCTCTTTCGGAAGGTGTTGTTAGAAGCCGTAAAAGATACTATGGTGGGATTTCCTGTTCCCTCTGGTCTTGACGATTCTATGTCATTAGCCATTCAGGTTGATCGGCGTTTGCGCGAACGCAAAGCTGCGCGAGAGGTGTTGCCACCTGTTGATCAAATGTCTGAACCTATGCAATGTGATAGAGTTTTTTCCAGAGAGCAGCGTCAGGAGTTCAGAAGGAGTAATAAGTTGTGTTTTTTTCTGTGGAGATGCCTCGCATATTATTTCTGTCTGTCCTAAACGAGAGAAACGCTTTGCACACACGTTTTCTGTTGGGGGTGTTCAACCTAAGTTTCTTCTGGCTATTACTCTGATCTGCTCCCTGTCCACATTTTCCGCCAAGGCTTTTGTGGATTCGGGAGCAGCCCTAAACCTAATGGACTTGGATTTTGCTAAACGTTGTGGATTTCCGATGACACCTCTGCAGACGCCTATCCCTTTGAGGGGGATTGATGCTACTCCTTTGGCTAAAAATAAACCTCAGTTTTGGACCCAGGTGGTAATGCGGGTCGCCCCAGACCATCAAGAAAATTGCAGATTTTTGGTGTTGCATAATCTGCATGATACTATTGTTCTGGGGTTTCCCTGGTTACAAATTCATAATCCAGTTTTGGATTGGAAATCTGTGTCTGTGGTGAGTTGGGGTTGTCGGTGTGCCTTTAGTGAGGCTCCGGTGTTTTCCACCTCTCCTCAGTCGCATGATGTTCCTGATTATTTGGCGGACTTTTATGATGTATTTAGTGAGAATGAGTCTGCGTCTCTGCCTCCTCATAGGAGTTATGACTGTGCAATTGAACTGAGCCCGGGGTGTAAATTTCCCAAGGGTCGGCTCTTCAATTTATCTGTACCCGAGCACGAGGCTATGCGATCCTATATTAAGGAGGCGTTGGAGAAGGGTCATATTAGACCATCCTCGTCACCCTTAGGTGCCGTTTTTTTTTTTGTAGCCAAAAAGGATGGATCATTAAGACCTTGTATTGATTATCGTGCCCTCAACAAAATTACTGTTAAATATCAGTATCCGTTACCCCTGATTTCTGATCTATTCTCCAGAGTTAAAGGTGTTTTCTGGTTTACCAAGCTTGACCTCAGGGGGGCGTATAATCTTATTCGCATTAAGCATGGGGACGAATGGAAGATGGCGTTTAATACTCCGGAGGGACATTTTGAGTACCTGGTGATGCCTTTTGGGCTCACTAATTCCCCTTCTGTCTTCCAGTGCTTCATGAACGATATTTTCCGAGATTTTGTCGATAAATTTTTGATTATCTATCTGGATGATATTTTGATCTTCTCCAAGGATTGGGATTCTCATGTGGAACATATTCGGACTGTGTTCTGGATCTTGAGGGAGAATTCCCTGTATGTCAAAGGATCTAAATGCCTTTTTGGAGTACAGAGGATTTCTTTTTTGGGATTTATTTTGTCCCCGTCAACTATTGAAATGGACCCGGCCAAGGTACAGGCCATTTACGATTGGGTTCAGCCCACTTCTTTGAAGGCCCTCCAGAAGTTTTTGGGTTTTGCTAATTTTTATCGGAAATTTATAGCAAAATTTTCTAGTATTGCCAAGCCATTGACTGATTTGACTAAGAAGGGTGCTGATGTGTTAAATTGGTCTCTGGAGGCTGTTTCTTCCTTTCAGGAGCTGAAGCGAAGATTCACCTCCGCCCCCGTTTTGCGGCAACCTGATGTCTCACTTTCTTTCCAGGTAGAGGTGGATGCTTCTGAGATTGGTGCAGGAGCTGTTTTGTCCCAAAAGGATCCTGTAACATCTAAAATGAATCCCTGTGCTTTCTTTTCCCGAAAGTTCTCTCCATCTGAACGTATCTATGATGTGGGGAATAGGGAACTGTTGGCCATGAAATGGGCATTTGAGGAGTGGAGACATTGGTTGGAGGGAGCTAAGCATCAAGTCGTGGTCCTCACTGACCACAAGAATTTGATTTACCTAGAGTCGGCTAAGCGCTTGAACCCTAGACAGGCTAGGTGGGCCTTGTGTTTTTACACGTTTTGATTTTGTGGTTTCTTTTCTTCCTGGAACGAAGAATGTCAAGGCAGACGCCCTCTCTAGGAGCTTCTTTGCTGATTCTCCTGTGGTGACCAAGCCTGCTACCATCTTAGGCGAAGGGGTAGTTCTTTCTGCCATCTCGCCCGATTTGAGACGTGCTCTGGAAGAGTTCCAGGAGGACAAACCTGAGCGTTGTCCCAGTGGAAAGTTGTATGTTCCTGACCAGTGGAAGAAAAGAGTGATGTCTGAAGTTCATTGCTCTGCTTTGGCTGGTCATCCAGGTATTTTTGGTGCTAGAAATCTGGTGAGTCGGTTTTTTTGGTGGCCCTCCTTGACTCGTGATGTCAGGAATTTTGTGCAGTCCTGTGGGACGTGCTCCCGGTCTAAATAGTGTTCTCGCTCTAGTGGGTTGTTGATGCCTTTGCCTGTCCCCAAGAGGCCATGGACCCATATTTCAATGGATTTCATCTCTGATATGCCTGTCTCTCAAAGGATGACTGTTATTTGGGTGATTTGTGATAGGTTCTCTAAGATGGTTCATCTTGTACCACTCCCTAAGTTGCCGTCTTCCTCTGAGTTGGTGCCCCTGTTTTTACAACAGGTGGTTCGTTTGCACGGGATTCCTGAGAACATTGTACCTGACAGAGGAGTCCAGTTTGTGTCTAGATTTTGGAGAACTTTCTGTTCCAGGCTGGGAATTCAGCTGTCCTTCTCCTCTGCTTTTCACCCTCAGACCAATGGGCAGACAGAGAGAACAAACCAGACCTTGGAGTCATATTTGAGATGTTTTATTTCTGCTGATCAGGATGATTGGGTTTCATTTTTGCCTTTGGCCAAATTTGCTTTAAATAATAGAGCTAGTTCTGCCACTTTGATGTCACCTTTTTTTTGTAACTTTGGGTTTCATCCTCGATTTTCTTCAGGGCAGGTGGAGCCCTCTGCCTGCCCAGGTGTTGACACTGTGGTGGAGAGAATGCACCAGATCTGGGACCAAGTGGTGGATAAGTTATCTCTCTCCCAGGAAAAGGCCCAGCGGTTTTCCAACCGACATAGGACCATTGGTCCCCAGTTTAAGGTTGGTGATATGGTGTGGTTATCATCAAAAAATATTGCTATGAAGGTGGCTTCTCCTAAGTTTAAGCCTAAATTTATTGGACCTTACAAGATTGTGGAGATTATTAATCCGGTCTCTTTTCGTTTGGCTCTTCCTGTCACATTTAAAATCCATAATGTGTTCCATAAATCTTTGTTGAAGAGGTTTGTTGAACCTGTTGTTCCGGGGGTGGCACCTCCAGACCCTGTATTGGTTGAAGGTAACATGGAATATGAGGTAGAGAAAGTACTGGATTCCCGTCTGGCTAGACGGAGACTCCAGTATTTGGTTAAGTGGAAGGGTTATGGTCAGGAGGATAATTCCTGGGTCTCTGCCTCTGATATTCATGCCAAAAGATTGGTGCGTGCCTTTCATCGGGCTCACCCTGATCGCCCTGGTGGCGTAGTTGAGGGTTCGGTGACCCCTCCTCAAGGGGGAGGTACTGTTGTGAGTTCATTTTCCCCTTCATTACTGAGGCCCGAGGAACTCCCTCTTCTGGTAAAGAAAGGTAGTGAGCCTGATTATCAAACACCTGAGGCTGATGATGATGACTGGCTGAGTGGAGTTACTGACTGGATATAAGGCTGCTGACGCCCTTCTGCCCTGCGGGTGATTTCTCTGTGGGATCCTTGGAGACCAGTCTGAATTCCTGCTCCTCTAAAGCTAAGTTTGCTGCTCGGCCTTTTGCATTTGTGCTTTGACTTTGTTTTGCTTTGTTTTTCTGGATTTCTGCCATTCCCTGCTGGGGTGTGCTGAATTCCTTTAGCTCTGTCTTCTGAAAATACCTGAGTGCTGATTTAGTTTTTGAAGCCTAGCTGCTTCAGGGCCTTTTTCATATCAGCTTGTTGGCTTATGTCTTTGATAGGGTTTTGGCAGATTGCAGGCAGCAGCCTTCCTGTCCTTTCCTATCTAGGTAGTTTTGGGCCCCGTCTTTGCTCAGTCTATCTTTCTGTCTGTGTTAGTGTTTTCATCTTGCTTCACCGTGATTATATGTTGGGGGCTGCCTATTGCTTTGGGGTCTGCTCTGGGGCAGTTTAGATTTCCCCTTTCTTTCTTTAGGCCTAGTTAATTCTCCGGCTGTGATCGAGGGGTCTAGGGCATCGTAGGAACCCCCCACGGCTACTGCTAGTTGTGTTGATAGGTTCAGGGGTCTGCAATCTGATAGTTGCCAACTTCTCTGGTTTTCTGGACTTAGCTTGTATTTCTGCTTTTGCCTCCTACGGTGACTCATTCATAACACTCAGTACTGCGAGTACCTCAGATAAGCGCTAGAATGGAGGCCACACTACCACACTACCTATCTGCAGAGAGAGAATTCCTAATTTGCTTCCAGGCTGACCAACTCCTTCTCCATCTGTACTCTGGGTCCTGGATGGCACTTACCAAGTACAGGTAAAGGAACTGCATGACTGTGTCTGTCATCTTTCTCCTGCACCTGGCGCACGGCTCTGCTACATCCTGCACTGCACACCATCTACCAACTCTTTCATCTACCCTGCGACTATGGCCCTACCTGTGCAGGCCTTCTACATCTTAGCTGCACCACAACATCTGTCCCAGAGAAGCGACACTGCAGCGCTGGTCAATCTGATCAGAAACCACAGGTGGCGTCACGTATCATTCACCTATAAACGTTATTCACCCCTTTGCATGGACGCCCAGGGCCATGGACTGGGTCACCACCACCGTGACACATCCCTTTGAGACACTGGCCCGGTACCTATTAACCCCACTGCCCTGGCTGGCCACCCATACTCCATGTCAGATTCATCTCGGACTGGAGAATTCACGATTTGACTTGATAGCCCAGGCATGGTATATGAGAAAGAGCTACATGGACTAATGTGAAGTGTGGCCTGCTGTATCATTCACTTTTGTTGGGGGTGAAGGACACAAGGAAAGGGGTTCTTCCTGACCAGGAGCCAGCACTTGACGACTCAGTGCTTGCATTTTATGAAACTTCAGAAGTGGAGGGCATATTAGCTGGAGTCTGTTTCGGCAATGTAAGCCAAAACCAGTTCCTGATTCTCCGGCTTTATAAGCGGTTAACCTACTCCCAGAAAAGGAAGCCTTCCAGGCGTTCCAGAGCCAGACCATGACGCAGGCTCAACACCTCCTGCCTTAGCTGCTATTGTGCTTTTGCCACTACCAGCAGATGCACCACCACCATCAGTACCAGCTGACCCCCCCACGCCCACGTCCGCAGCCTCTTCCACCATACTTCCAAATTTTGGAGAAAATGTACCCAAATTAACATCAGATATATGGTACTGTATCAGAAGCGTACAGCTATATACAGTCAAAGGATAATTGTCAATCTCTCTATATATTTCATGAGTCACACAGAGATGCTCACAGACTCAGTATGGATTAGACAAGAATATAAAAAGTAGAAAAAGGGTACAGTATCATCAGATAGCAGGTATATATAGTATAGTTTAAACATTCTAAATCTCCGTATATATTTCAGGAGGCAGACACAGACGCTCTCAGGCTCAGTATGGATTACAACACAATATAAAAAGCCATAAAACAGTAATGGATCTGAAGCATACAGCTGTATACAGTGTAGGGGTCAGTGTCAATCTCAGTATTTATTTCCACAGTCAGAAACAGACTCTCACTTGGTCAGTTTGGATTAGACCAGAATACAAAAAGCAGTAAATGGGTAATGTATCACAAGCGTAGAGCTGTATACAGTGTTGGGGTAATTTTTAAATCTACATATATGTTGCAGGAGTAACCCACAGACTCTCACATGCTCAGGATGGATCACACCACAATATAAAAAGAAGATCCGCAAGAAATAATCACACATGTGGGCCAATGTTCCAGGTGTCAATGATACACTTAGAGTGGTGGGTGAAGGAGGACTTCCTGTCAGAAAGGATACACTATCACCAGATACCAGGTATATATAGCATAGTTTAAACATTAAAAATGTACATCTATATATCAGTAGTAGTGTTGAGCCACCCCGCTAGTGTTCGAGTTCGGTTCAGTTCGTCAAACAGGAGGCAAGTTCGTTGAATGTTCGTCGAACGTTCGACGAACACCGTCGAGCCTCATTGAAAACATTGGCAGGCAAACACAAGCACATACAAACACATAGAAAAAAAATACAAAACACCTTAAAAGTTGTCCCAAAGCAGACAAATGCTCAGAAGACACAAAATAACATGGAAAAGGGCAACTACATATAGCAAAGAGGTGGAGGAGTAAAAGGAGGAGGAGACACAGATATAGGCATGTCATGCCCTTAAAAAGTCAAGAAAGGCTGGAATAAAAATCTGAAATAAAAAAAATCTAAAGTTCTAAAATCGAAGGCGATCATATACCATCGGACTTGCCACCATAAATTATGCCAACTGCGGATGGGGCGGCGTTATTCCCACGACCCTCCGAACAGTGTCCATGAAGGCAAAGTGTTTGGTTTCCGGGGGCAGTATGGTTGCAAAGCTGAACCTTAAAGGAATGTCCAGAAGGGCACCTCCAGGAGTGGAGCCTGCGGCTTAATTGGACTCCACACGGGCAACCTCAACCATGCCAGCCACGGAAAGGATGGACAGATTGCAAGCTTTGTCAATTCTGTGGGTGGTGCTGCATGGCCGTTTTTAGTTGTGTTAGCGATTTGTCAGCTTAATTCCGTTAACGAATGAGACTCCGGCATGCCCCGGCGCGTCCACGTCCAGCTTACGAGAGGGACACGCGAGGCTCTGGCACGCAAGATCAAGCAATAACAGGTCTGTCATGCCCTTACATGTCCGGGGCTGCATGCACGCTACACTGAAAGGACCAGTGTGTGTCGCTTACAGGTGCGAATAACCCGCTGAACCCCGTTAGTGATGGGGATCTGGGATTCCAATTCTTCCCCGCAAACGAGGATTTCCCAGTAAGTGCAGGTCAACCGGAATTCCGAAATTAGGCCTAACCGGCATTCCAGAAAGAATGTGAAAAAATTAAGTGTCCAAACCACAGGTGCTGTAGCTTGCTTAACAGCTGGGCTCCTCTGCTGAGTAGCACGCAGTTCTTACATAAACAGGTGGCACAGCTTGGTTCACAGGTGGGCAACTCTGTTGAGTAGCAGACACAGGTACTAGGCCCAAAGTATTCACTGGGCTAAATGGAGTTAAAAAATGGTTCTTACATAAACAGGCGGCACAGCTTGGTTCACGGGTGGGCTCCTCTGCTGAGTAGCAGACACAGTTACTAGGCCCAAAGTATTAACTGGGCTAAATGCAGTCAAAAACTGGTTCATTCATAAACAGGCGGCATAGCTAGGTTCACGGGTGGGCTCGTCTGCTGAGTAGCTACAAGGCCCAAAATGATTTTCTGGACAAGATGCGGTAAAAAGTTATTTGAAACACACACGGTGTAGCTCTTTGACAGGTATACTACACCGCTGGCTACCAGACACCGCTACTATGCCATGAAACTGTCTATTAACATTGAAAACCATTATTAATATGAAAATAAAATTACGTTTTTGGTGAACGAACCGTTCTTGAACGGAACCTCGAACAGCCGAATTTTAAGCAAAGTGTTCGAGTTCGACGAACGGCTCAAACACCGCCCAAAACAGCTAGAATTTGAACTTGGTGAACAGGTTGACTCGAACACCGCTCATCTCTAATCAGGAGGCAGACTCAGATGGTCTCAGGTCCAGTATGGATTCGACAAGATTGTAGAAATGTGAGAAAGGGTACAGTATCACCGGATACCAGGTATATATAGCATAGTTTAAACATTAAAAATCTATGTCTATATATCAGGAGGCAGACTCAGACGGTCTCAGGCCCTGTATGGATTAGACAAGATTGGAGAAAGTTGAGAACGGGTACAGTATCACCGGATAACAGGTATATATGTAGCATAGTTTACACATTAAAAATCTATGTCTATATATCAGGTGGCAGACTCAGACATTCTCAGGCCCAGTATGGATTCGACAAGATTGTAGAAAGTTGAGAAAGGGTACAGTATTACCGGATAACATGTAAATGTGTAGCATAGTTTGCACATTAAATATCTATGTCTATATATCAGGAGGTAGACTCAGATGGTCTCAGGCCCAGTATGGATTCGACAAGATTGTAGAAATTTGAGAAAGGGTACAGTATCAATGGATACCAGGTATATATAGCATAGTTTAAACATTAAAAATCTATGTCTATATATCAGGAGGCAGACTCAGACGGTCTCAGGCCCTGTATGGATTAGACAAGATTGGAGAAAGTTGAGAACGGGTACAGTATCACCGGATAACAGGTATATATGTAGCATAGTTTACACATTAAAAATCTATGTCTATATATCAGGTGGCAGACTCAGACATTCTCAGGCCCAGTATGGATTCGACAAGATTGTAGAAAGTTGAGAAAGGGTACAGTATTACCGGATAACATGTAAATGTGTAGCATAGTTTGCACATTAAATATCTATGTCTATATATCAGGAGGTAGACTCAGATGGTCTCAGGCCCAGTATGGATTCGACAAGATTGTAGAAATTTGAGAAAGGGTACAGTATCAATGGATACCAGGTATATATAGCATAGTTTAAACATTAAAAATCTATGTCTATATATCAGGAGGCAGACTCAGACGGTCTCAGGCCCTGTATGGATTAGACAAGATTGGAGAAAGTTGAGAACGGGTACAGTATCACCGGATAACAGGTATATATGTAGCATAGTTTACACATTAAAAATCTATGTCTATATATCAGGTGGCAGACTCAGACATTCTCAGGCCCAGTATGGATTCGACAAGATTGTAGAAAGTTGAGAAAGGGTACAGTATTACCGGATAACATGTAAATGTGTAGCATAGTTTGCACATTAAATATCTATGTCTATATATCAGGAGGTAGACTCAGATGGTCTCAGGCCCAGTATGGATTCGACAAGATTGTAGAAATTTGAGAAAGGGTACAGTATCAATGGATACCAGGTATATATAGCATAGTTAAAACATTTAAAATCTCCGTGTATATTTCCAGAGTCCTACAAAGACACTCACAGCCTCAGTATGATTACACAAGAATCTAAAAAGTAGAAAAAGGGTAATTATTCGAAGCGTTCACCAGTATACACTGTTGGGGTATTTTTCAATCTTCATATATATTTCAGTCTCAGTAAGACAGTCCAGACTCTCCGCAAGAGGAAGCGAGATGGATACAAGTACAGAGCGAAAGTCGAGTGATTGCAGAAATTTTGGAATTACTAATCACGGGAAAAACTCCCGGGAGAATTCTGAGGCGATGCTGACCCTCAATTACTTTGTCTGTGGAGACAGCGAAAACAGTTCTTTGTGAAGAAAGGGTTGCTGTATCGCAGAACCGTTGATCCCATCACCGTTACTCATCTCCATCAAATTTTGATCACAGGGAGAGATATAGACATGGTCCTCACTGCCTATCATGATCTGTCAGGTAACTTTGGAGTGCAAAAGACAGAAGCCACAGGCCGTAGGCGATTCTATTTGATTGGCATGAGAGGACACATTTAAAAATGTGGGCAGGAATGTCACACGTCTGTGAGTAGGAAAACCGTGAAAGCTGATGATAAACCACCACTGCATCTCATTGTGAGTCGACGTCCATAACAAATGGAAGCCATTGATCATCTGAAGATAGAGCCCAGCAGGACAGGGCATGGCTACGTCTTAACCATCATCTATCAGTTCACCAAATTTGTATTGGCAGTCCCAGTGAAGGATTTAACAGCCCAGACTACACAGCGGTGGAGCAGGGAAAGGTAAGTATTGCAAGTGCTGGGGCCCTGAGTAAGCAGGGGGGCTCACTTGTGGGCGGCAGTACTGGCACAGGGCCCCTCATAGTACGCCGGTGTGTCTGGCGGCGGGTGTGCACCCCCACTGTCAGAGACACTTGATTGTACTATGAGGGACCCTGTGCCAGTGCTGTCGCCCAAGAGTGGGCCCACCCACCTGTTCAGGGCAACAGTACTCACACGGGTGCGTGCGCCAGGTGGTGACCCCGGCCCTGGGGGGGGAGGCAGCCCACTTAAGGAGGTTGAAAAAATGGCATATGTTGATGTTGGACATTCAGCAGCTGCAAATGGAGGCATGGGAGAAGTCCAAGGAACAGGAGGACAAAAGCGAGCCATTTTACTGGCAACCTACGTGTCAGCAGGGGAAGGTGGGACAAAATCCTTTGAAACCCATGCATGGTTCATTTTAATGAAGGTTAGATCATCAACATTTTGGGTTGACAGACGGGTCCTTTTTTCTGTCAGGATTGATCCAGCAGCACTGAAGACTCTTTCGGATAGCGCACTAGCAGCAGGGCAAGCGAGCTCCTGTAAGGCATATTGTGCCAATTCAGGCCAGGTGTCCAGTTTACAGGCCCAATAGTCAAAGGGGAATGACCTGTGAGGGAGAACATCGATATGGGAAGAGAAGTAGTTTGTAACCATAGTTGACAACTGCTGTCTCCTGTCACTTTCAATCAATGCAGTATTACCAGTCGTGTGAGCGGTACTTGAAAAATCAGTCCACAACATGGTCATGAAACCCCTGTGTCCAACGCCACTTCAGCTGTGTGCACCACGTACACCTCTTCCATGTTGCCCCCTATGGCTCGTGGGAGAACCATCACCGCCGCTGTGTGCTGGGAATGCCTCAAACAAACGGGTTACCAGAGTTGCTTGTTTGTTAGCAAATATTAGCTCTAGGTTCTACTGTGTCATGATGTTTTGGAATTTGCCTTTATAGCGTGGATCCAGGATGCTGGCCAACCAGTAGTCATCATCGTTCATCATTTTGGCAATGCGGGGGTCCCTTTTTAGGATCTGCAAGGCATAATCACACATGTGGGCCAATGTTCCAAGTGTCAATGATGCACTGCGAGTGCTGGGTGGAGGAGCACTTTCTGGCAAATCAACATCCCTCCAGTCACGCACAAACCCTGTACCTGACCTTGCCACGCAAACATTTTCTCTTGCCCCCTGAGAAGCATCCTCCTCCCCTAAATAATCATCCCCATCATCCTCCTCCTCCTCTTCCTCTTCTTCCTCCACTTCGTCCAGGAGAGTTCCCTGAGCAGACAATGGCTGACTGTCATCAAGGCTTCCCTCCTCCTCTTCCTCCTCGGCTGCAGACGCCTGCTCCTTAATGTGCGTCAAAGTTTGCATGAGCAGACGCATAAGAGGGATGCTCAGGCTTATGATGGCGTCGTCTGCACTTACCAGCTGTGTGCATTCCTCAATAAACTGAAGGACTTTACAGAGGTCTTTCAGCTTCGACCACTGCACACCAGACAACTCCATGTCTGCCCTCAAACTGCCTGCCCGTGTATCCTCCCACAAATGCATTACAGCCTGCCTCTGTTCGCACAGCCTCTGAACCATGTGTAGGGTGAAGTTCCACCTTGTTGCAACGTCGATAATTAGGCAGTGCTTGGGAAGGTGGAGCAATTGCTGCATCTTCTGCATACAACTGGATTGTACGGACGACCGGCGGATGTGCGAGCACAGTTTTCGCACCTTATTGAGCAGGGCTGTTAACTCCGGATAATTATTGAGGAAGCACTGCACCACCAGGTTCAAGGTGTGAGCCAGGCAAGGTATGTGTCTGAGTTTTGAAAGGGCTATTGTGGCGCCCATGAGGCTCAGTCGCCACAGAGGTACTGCACCTTCTCCTAAGGTGTAGTGCCCCACCATTCAGATAAGGTGGAAACTCCTTTCCATGCTCCAACACTCACACCCCACACACCAGGGTAGTTCTGCACAACCACATTGCGACTCAGTGCTTAGAGAGTAGCAGAGCACCTTTGGTGGTTCCATGCTTGGAACACTGGACGTGCTGGGAGGTGGGTGGAGTTAGAATACATAAAAGACTGGGAAGGTTTAGAATTGGGGGTCAGTCTGCGAAGGCAGTCCCTTAGCGGAGTCCATGAGGGAAGTGTGAGAAGGAAGCCACTTGGAGAGGAGTGGGGATCCCTGGAAGAAGGGATGGAGGAAGGAGTGCTGCAGCTGCCTCAGTGACCTGAGCCAGTTGGCACGGGAAAGGAAGGAAGGAAGAAGGACACTGATCTATAACCTAAGCATCCTTAAGAAAGAGAGAATAGTACGGAACGAAGGAGAATAGAACAGAGAGGACATGGGTTGGAAGGAAGCACCCTGCCTATAGGCTCTAAGCGCAAGGCCGGGGCCTGGTCCCCGAGGTTGTATGGACACTTATGGTTCTGCAGCAGACACCGGTGGAGTAGTTGGCTGTAAATGCACCACTCCCATCTAAGACTTGAGGCACAACAGCATTTGGATAGAGAGCCGGGGCTCAGGAGAAGGGAATCCCCGAAGCAGGCTACAGCTGTCTGCCGTACAAGGAGAGTTCTTGGGAACATCTGATGAGAGGAACTCCAGTGTAACTCAGTACTAGGAGATCTTCACACTTTAAGGCGCTATAGAGGAGACATTCAGAAAGGTACATGTTGGCGGAGTGTTGGAGGGGAGCCTACCATCTTGCCTGGAGGTTGACTGAGTCTCTGACCCGGAGGACACGGCCCGGAGGCAGGCACCTGTGTGCACTACAGACTGTGAGTAAAGCTTTGGAACTACAGGCCCCGGTGTCCTCCATTCATCATCGCGTCTACACCCTCAGCACCACTACATCTGGGTACCAGCTCCTACACTGCCTGCGCTTCTCCTCATCCATTACACCTACACTGCCCTGGGGCAACAGCTCCACCTGTGGGGAGCTTCACCATCTTGGCTGCCACACACCACCAGCCCCAGAGGATCTGCAAGCAGCGTCGGCTTAACACCTCACTTGCCGAACACCACAGGTGGCATCACGAACTATTCATTCAAACTAGCTACAATACAAATTTCCCCCATTACTTGGGAGCCCAGGGCCATGGACCGGGTCACCGCTGCTGTGACACATCCCGCTGACACCGGCCCGGTACCGAGTACCCCGCAGCCCTGGGAGGGCGACCCAACTTGGTGTCACGAACAGGATGACGAGACCCGATGCCATCGGGTTCTGTGTGCCTGAGATTTGTTGGACTTAGAACTTTTGAAAACGTGCAGAAGACCCAATTTAATAGACTGTGACATGAACATTGAAAATGGCCGCTGGTGTGGAGAAGAAGGGCGTGAAGAGATGGGAGGTCCTAGGAATAGACCGCGAAGAGTCTTGGGCCTCCCCTGCCTGAATTACTATGTGACAGCAACATGGCCCACCCCCCGAGAGGTTCGTATACTGGCTTGGTATGGAAGCGCTGGAAGAAGACGCCGCCCCCGGAAGGAGGGGCAGAAGAAGCCAGTGGCGGGAAAGGGGCCGAGGCAGGAAGAAGAACACCAGGACGCCATGATAGAAAGAGAAGAGAAGTCAGAAGAGCGAGGGGAGGAGAAGCCGCTTGCCCCCGGGCCGCCCCTGCGGAGGCTGCGAACGCTGATACATCCTCTGCAGCGTCCGCCACCACCTTACAACCGACATTGCCATTGGATGACCCCTGTCCGGAGGAGATATATGAGGGCTCTGGAGCAGAACGGAGGTCCGGGACCGCGTCCCCGTCTGGACCGGGCGCGGTTGCACCAGCCTCCACTGATGACCCCAGCCAAAACCGGCCTTGCCCATGCCCAAATCCGACTGTGGTCCACCCCATCAACAACTCCGGGAGTTGCAGCTGCCCCCGTCCACCACCAGGTACCGGAATCGCAGCTGGGAGCGCCCGATGTGATTACCGCTCCAGGTCTGACCCTGGTTTTAGGAGCGGAACCCACGAATAGGAATGGCCCCATTGACCTCCACCAGCGACCCCCGACTGCAGTGCCACTAGCTAAGGTCCTGATGGGCACAGAAGAATCGGACTCCGAGGTTGCAGCGTCAACACCGGCTGAGTCACCAACCGCAGCCGCGGTGCCATCGGTGGTAGCAGATATGCCGTCCCCGCAAGCAGTGGACATTTCTATGGTTCTTTCAATTACCCCGACCAGCCCTTATCTCTCCCTTTGGGAGGCAGAGTACATGCGCTTAGCAAGCAACCAGCAAAAAGATGAAGACACCCAGAGTATTTCACTTGGTAGCGGTTCACCAGCTTACAGAACCCCAGGAGGAGATCAGCATTAATAACTCTCGTTACCCAGGAGGGTATTTTGCACCGTTGTGCCTTTTTGGTTTTTTTTTGCATTATGGTTTAGTTATTTTTCCAGTGTTGCCCCGTTTTATTGGCAGCGTCTTCTAATTTGAACTTCCGTGATCATGAACTTGGAGTGCATCACAAACTTTATTGTAAATAGTTGCACCTCTTAAGGTGCCCTCTCTTGGTTTTACATAAAGACACTTTTTGAAGAATAGAAGTCTACCTCAAAGGACACTGCAAGAGACCCCGGCTGAGAGCGGTGTCCAGCACTTACAAGAATTTTTGAAAAGTTTTACTGTGAAGTGTTTAATGATGTGTCTTATGATAATAAATGGCTTTTATATTGAAGTTTATGAAGAAGATGAGGGATTTGAATAAAGAATTGAGAATTGTGCGTGACGAACCAGGTAGTTGCGGTTATCGTCCAGAGTCTAGAAGAGACAGTGAAAAGAAAGAATTGTATTGGTGAAGAATAGGGAGTAACAGATGATAGAGAAAAAGAAATTTTGCACTTTTTGACTTAGAATTTTAGATAAGATAATTAAGAATTGTTTGCAACGTTTAAGAAACAGTGCCTCTCATATTGGGAAATTTAGTATAAGAAATGTTTATTCAGCATTACAAAAATGTTGTATGTTCCTGTGTTGTGCTCTTTATTTACCTTGCAGCCCGCGGACGTGCTGTGTTTAACGGGGGGTATGTGGCGCCCTTGAGGCTCAGTCGCCACAGAGGTACTGCACCTTCTCCTAAGGTGTAGTCCCCACCATCCAGGTAAGATGGGAACTCCTTTCCACGCCCAAACACTCACACCCCACACACCAGGGTAGTTCTACACACCCACATTGCAGCTCGGTGCTTAGAGAGTAGCAGAGCATCTTTGGTGGTTCCCTGCTTGGAACACTGGACGTGCTGGGAGGTGGGTGGAGTTAGAATACATAAATGACTGGGAAGGTTTAGAATTGGGGGTCAGTCTGCGAAGGCAGTCCCTTAGGGGAGTCCATGAGAGAAGTGCGAGAAGGAAGCCACTCGGAGAGGAGTGGGGATCCCTGGAAGAAAGGATGGAGGAAGGAGTGCTGCAGCTGCCTCAGTGACTTGAGCCAGTTGGCACGGGAAAGGAAGGAAGGAAGAAGGACACTGATCTATAACCTAAGCATCCTTAAGAAAGAGAGAATAGTACTTAACGAAGGAGAATAGAACAGAGAGGACGTGGGTTGGAAGGAAGCACCCTGCCTATAGGTTCTAAGCGCAAGGCCGGGGCCCGGACACTTATGGTTCTGCAGCAGGCATCGGTGGAGTAGTTGGCTGTAAATGCACTACTCCCATCTAAGACTTGAGGCACAACAGCATTTGGATAGAGAGCCGGGGCTCAGGAGAAGGGAGTCCCCGAAGCAGGCTACAGCTGTCTGCCGTACAAGGAGAGTTCTTGGGAACATCTGATGAGAGGAACTCCAGTGTAACTCAGTACTAGGAGATCTTCACACTTTAAGGCGCTATAGAGGAGACGTTCAGAAAGGTACATCTTGCCTGGAGGTTGACTGAGTCTCTGACCCGGAGGACACGGCCCGGAGGTAGGCACCTGTGTGCACTACAGACTGTGAGTAAAGCTTTGGAACTACATTCATTATCGCGCCTACACCCTCAGCACCACTACATCTGGGTAATAATAATAATCTTTATTTTTATATAGCGCAAACATATTCCGCAGCACTTTACAGTTTGCACATATTTTCATCACTGTCCCCGATGGAGCTCACAATCTAAATTCCCTATCAGTATGTCTTTAGAATGTGGGAGGAAACCGGAGTACCCGGAGGAAACCCACGCAAACACGGGGAGAACATACAAACTCCTTGCAGATGTTGTCCTTGGTGGGATTCGAACCCAGGACCTCAGCGCTGCAAGGCTGCAGCGCTAACCACTGAGCCACGGTGCAGCTCCTACACTGCCTGCGCTTCTCCTCATCATTACACCTCCTCATTACACCTACACTGCCCTGGGCTACAGCTCCACCTGTGGGGAGCTTCACCATCTTGGCTGCCACACACCACCAGCCCCAGAGGATCTGCAAGCAGCGTCGGCCTAACACCTCACTTGCCGAACACCACAGGTGGCATCACGAACTATTCATTCAAACTAACTACAATACAAATTTCCCCCATTACTTGGGCGCCCAGGGCCACGGACCGGGTCACCGCTGCTGTGACACATCCCGCTGACACAGGCCCGGTACCGAGTACCCTGCAGCCCTGGGAGGGCGACCCACTATGGCTGCCACAAAGTTCCGGCCGTTATCACTAACTACCTTGCCTGCCTCAAGATGTAGACTGCCCAGCCATGACTCAGTTTGTCGCTGCAAGTAGTTGGCCAGTACCTCCGCGGTGTGTCTGTTGTCACCCAAACACATCAACTTCAACACAGCCTGCTGACGCTTACCACTAGCTGTTCGATAGTGGGACACCTTGTGTGCAACACTGGCAGCTGAGGATGGAGTGCTCGTGCGACTGCACTCTGTGGACGAACTTTCGCTTCTGGAGGAGGAGGAGGAGGGTCGAACGCCTACAGCCAACTGTTTCCTATACCGTGGGCTAGGCAGCACTGTCCCTCCGCCGCTGTCCCTTGTGGACCCTGCATCCACCACATTAACCCAGTGCGCAGTGATGGACACGTAACGGCCCTGGCCATGCCTACTGGACCATGCATCTGTTGTGAGGTGCACCTTTCCACTCACTGATTGCTTAAGTGCATGGACAATGCGGTCTTTCACATGCAGGTGGAGGGCTGGGATGGCTTTCTGAGAAAAGAAGTGCCGACTGGGTAGGTTATAGCGTGGTACTGCCTAGGCCATGAGCTCGCGGAAAGCTTCGCTTTCAACCAACCGGTAGGGCATCATCTCTAACGAGATTAGTTTGGCAATGTGGGCGTTCAAACACAGTGTATGCGGATGAGAGGATGAGTACTTTATTGTCCTACTCAGAGTCTCTGGTAGGGTGAGCTGGACTTGAGAGCTGCATATGGTGGAACTAGCCTTGGACATGGCGGACTGAGAGAGGGTTGGTGATGGTGATGGTGTAGGTGGTCTTGCTGATGGCTTAGATTCAGTCTTTCGTAGCAATAACATTGTGATTCCCTGACTGCTTTGGCCTTGCGACGACACCTCAATATTTGCTGCTGGTGGTGTGCTAACCGGTGGGCTTACAGTGGGGGAATTGAGCATGGAGCGTTGCTGACTACCTTCATTCGGAGCACGTGCACATGTGGTACGTGAGGTTTGGTAGTCCGTCCACGCTTGCAAGTGCATTGTGGTTAAATGTCTAAGCATGCAACTGGTATTCAAATTTCTCAGATTTTTCCTTCGGCTAAATGTCTTTGCGCAATTCTTACAGATAACCTTTGCCTGATCATTAGGATTTTGTTGAAAAAAAAGTGCCACACTGCACTCGTCCTACTATGGAAGACATTTTGAGGCCTTGTACGCTGTGCTAATTTGACCATCTGGCCAAGCTGTCCTGCAACTCTTTTGGTTTTTGTAAACCGTTTTTGGACTGCTACGGGCCTGCCAGATAACAGCTGTTGCAATGTCGATGCCTGCTGCGTATCCTCCTCCTCCTCTTCTGAGCTATTGGCAGCGGCACCCTCTTCCCACAATGGATGCCAATCTGGGTCAACAACTGGGTCATCCATCACCTCCTCTTCAATTTCATGTGCACTTTCCTCTGTGTCGCCGTGTATGGTGGTATAGTATGCGGGAAGGGGCACCTGAGTTTCATCAGGGTCAGATTCTGGCTCTGTACACTGCGAGGACAATGTAGTGCTCTGAGTGAATGTACCAGCAGAAAAATCTAGCAGTGACTGCACATCAGTGCACTCCATGTCAGATTCATCTTGGACTGGGGAATTCACGATTTGACTTGATAACCCAGGCATGGTATGTGAAAAGAGCACAATGGAGTAATCTGTAGTGTGGCCTGCCGCATCCTTCACTTTTGGTAGAGGTGAAGGACACAAGGAAAGTTGTTGTTCCTGACCAGGAGCCTCCACTGAAGACTCAGTGCTTTTATTTTTTGAAACTTCAGAAGAGGAGGCGATAGAGCTGGAGGCTGTGTCAGCAATGTAAGCCAAAACTTGAAGCTCCGGCTTTAAAAGCGGTTTACCTACTCCCAGAAAAGGGAGCCTTTGAGGCCTTGTGGAGCCAGACGATGACGCAGGCTCAACACCTCCTGCCTTAGGTGCTATTGTGCTTTTGCCACTACCAGCAGATGCACCACCACCACCATCAGTACCAGCTGGCAACCCCCACCCACTTCCACGACCTCTTCCACCATACTTCCTCATTTTTGGAAAAATGTACTCAAAATACCACCAGCTATATGGTACTGTAAAACAAGGTACAAGGTAGAGATTTTAGGAGGCTGAACTATTATCTCAGGCCCACTATAGATTACACCTCAATTTAACAGGCTGAAATAGGCAGGTGTATTACCACGTACAAGGTGTATATAGTATTGGGGAGAATTGGAAGCTCCCTAGAGATTTTAGGAGGCTCAACTATTATCTCAGGCCCACTATAGATTACACCTCAATTTAACAGGCTAAAATAGGCAGGTGTATGAAAAGGTACAAGGTGTATATAGTATTGGGGAGAATTGGAAGCTCCCTAGAGATTTAAGGAGGCTGAACTATTATCTCAGGCCCACTATAGATTACACCTCAATTTATCAGGCTGAAATAGGCAGGTGTATGACCAGGTACAAGGTGTATATAGTATTGGGGAGAATGGGAAGCTCCCTAGAGATTTTAGGAGGCTGAACTATTATCTCAGGCCCACTATAGATTACACCTCAATTTAACAGGCTGAAATTGGCTGGTGTATGTCAAAGTACAAGGTATGTATATAGTATTGGGGAGAATTTGAATCTCCCTAGAGATTTTAGGAGGCTGACAATGATGCTCTCAGTCCAAGTATGGCAGCAGGCAGCCTAATAAGCAGGACTGCTGCACACAAAAAAGGGTGGAAAAATGAACGCTTGTTAACTGTTCAGAAAAGAGGAAGAAAAGTATTTTTGCTTTTAAAAAACAGTGCAGTGTGCAAACAGCAATGCAGCTATCAAGGAGCCTTATAAGGCAGCCTAATAGCCAACAGAGCTAATGCACAAAAATAGAGCCTCCCCTGTCACTACACACAAACTATTGTGTTGTACAGTGGAAATCTCTACCAGCAGAAGCAGTTTTTTTGTTCTTCTTCCATGCCTAACGCTCTCCCTTATTCAGAATCAGCAGCTGCAACCTCTCCCTAATGCTAAGATCGGCAGAAGTAAGATGGCGGTCTGCGTGCACGCCATTTTATAGCCCCTGTGATGCCACACAAAGCAAGCCAATCACTTGCATGCCCTTCTCAAAGATGGTGGTGACCGCTGCCCATGTCATCGCATTGCCCACAGTGAGCATCCTCCATCATTGGCTGAAAAAGGGCGCTGGAAGCACCATTTGAAACGCGACTTTGGCGCTCTGATCGCCGACCTCGTGGCCGACCTCACGCTATGGTCAGGGTTTTGTTTCATGAAACCCGACTTCAGCGAAAGTTGGCGACTTATGAATTTGACCGACCCGTTTCGCTCAACTCTTTTCACAGCCATTTTTACTATTTATTTAACATCTTTGCCCTGGGACTACAGCCCTACCTGTGGAGGGCTACAACATCATAGCTGCGCCCAACATCCATCACAGAGAAGCAACACCGCAGCACTGGTCACCTCTGACTAGAATACCACAGGTGGCGTCACGTATTTCACCATCTAATAACTTTATTTTCATTTTTACCACATAAATGTCACACAATTTTCCCCTATTTTATTACTGGACGCCTCTGGACCACGGACCGGGTCGCCGCCGCCATGACACCGTCCCCCATTGAAGTCGACGGGCCTGGTACCGAGTACGCTCAGGCCCCGCGGGGCGCTCCAGAAGCATTGTGCTAAAAAGAAACCCTAACAGAATTGTACCTTCATATAAGTAAAAAAAAGTAAAAAATGGGTGAACATTTATTTAAAAAGCAGACCTAGCACTATGTTAGTACATATACCTCTATGACTAGATTGCTTTCTCTAAAATGGAACAGATCCTCAATACTGTCCTCGTCAAAATGTAACAAAAAAATTTAGAATTAAAAAAAAGTGTGAGGAAGAAAAAAAGAGTCAAGCGCTATTTAGGTTTAGTAATTTGATTATTTTGATTTCTAACAGTTGCCATCACATACTGTATGTGCTCACGTTAGAGTTGTCAGATAGTTGGGCACAACTCCAATGTGCTCCTGTGTACAAAGTTGGGAGCTTGAAGTCAGCAGCGCTTTACTCTGACAGCTTTCCAAAAGGATCAGCGAGTTTGGGATACGAATCAACTGTCTGCCATGTAATACCTAACACTGGTGCTGATCCAAGTTAATGGCAACAAACTCTGGTGTTGTTAAAGGCAAATCCATTTTATTATAGTAATTCAAACAGATTCCTCAGAGAACAGCAGCAGAAACAGATTTTCTCTGACCTGTTATTGCTCGCCTCAGTATCAGATAAGCTTGTCTTAGGCTGAGTTCACACGTTTTTTCCCGTTTTCGCGGCAGTTTTAAACGCGCGATTTTGCCGCGAAAAATAAGCATCCCATGCAATCCTATGGGATTCCGCAATGCTGTGCTAATGCAGCGTTCTTTTCCATGGCAGAATCGCTTTGCGGTAAAAAATGCAGCATGCTCATTAATATAGCGGGATTGCAGCGATCCCGCACCCATAGGATTGCATTGTTCCGTTTACTTCCCGCATGTGGCTGTGCCCACCATGCCAAAAGTACAGTAAGCAGAACATTTGCGGATGGTACCCACGGTCCGGAGGAGAGGAGACTGTCCTCCAGGCTGTGGGTACCATATCCCTGTAAAAAATAGAATTAAAATAAAAAATATTGTTTATTCTCACCTTCCAGTGTCCCGTGCAGCCTTCCCGCCTCTCTCCACGCTCCCAGTCCCAGTAATCCTTTGCGAGAATGACTGCGATGACGTTGAGATCTCGCGGGAGTGCGACATCTCGCGTTCTTTCACGATGATGTCGCGGGAGCGCGACTTCTCGCGGTCATTTGCGCAAAGTATTACTGGGACCGGGAGCGTGGAGAGAGTCGGGAAGGCTGCACGGGACGTCGGAAGGTGAGAATAACAATATTTTTTATTTTTTTTATTATTTTTTACATTTTATCTTTTACTACTGATGCCGCATAGGCAGCATCATTAGTAAAAAGTTGGTCACACTAATCAAACACTAGGTTTGATGAGTGTGACCAACCTGTCAATCAGTTCTCCAAGCGATGCTCCAGATTGCTTGGAAAACGCTAGCATTCTGCAAGCTAATTACGCTTGCAAATCGCTAGTTTTTCCACTGGAAAATCGCGGGAATTTAAAATGCAATTTTCCCGCGGAATGGAATCCGGAATTCTCGCTGTAACTTCTGCAATAGTTCTGCTACGTGTGAAGTAGCCTTAGGCCAGGGTCACACTGGCGAGGAATACGGCCGAGTGAGAGGAGCTAAAAGCATGCATTAGACACGGACCAATGATTCTCTATGGGGTCCCTCGCACCAGCCGTATATTTCTCATCCGTATTCTACGGTCCATGCCAATCGCAGCATGCTGCAATTGTCAGCGTACTACGGCCGTAGTACGCCAATGCAAGTCTATGGGTGCGCAAAAAATACGGATTACACACGGACCACACGTGACTTGCGAGAAATACGCACCCGGTGTCTTTTAGCAAAGCCGGCAATTCAGTGCCTATACAGTAAACTCACACTGACAGGTTTAATAAAGAAACAAAAGAATAGATATAGACACATAGAATACATATATGTATATATATGCATTCTATGTGTCTATATCTAATCTTTGGTTTCTGTTAGAAACCCTGTCATAGGGCTCCATTATATGTCCATTTTGCAAGCCTGCGAGAAAATCTCGCCATACGGATGCCATACGGATTACATACGGATGCTTACATGCGCAAAATACGCAACCACACCTTGCTTACGGATGACATACGGAGCACTATTTAAGGGTCATTCATCCGTATTTCGCCTGTAAACTACGGACCGTATTTTGCGCAGGTTAGTGTGACCCCGGCCTTACTGTTGTGTCATGCATGATGAAGACTTAGGCTATGTACACACATAGTTTGGAGAGCTGCAGATTTTTCCGCGTGGATTTGTAAAAATCCGCAGGTCAAAAGTCCTGCGGTTTACCTGTGGATTAGCCTGTGGTTTAGCCCTGCGGTTTCACACCTCACAATGGATAAGGTGTGAAACCGCAGCGGATTCCGCACAAAGAATTGACATGCTGCGGATTGTAACCAGCGGGGAAAAATCCGCAGCATGTGCACAGCGTTTTTGTTTTGACCATTGAAAACAATGGTACTGTACAAAGTAGCAGAAACTGCTGTGGACCCGCAGGGCCAGAAATGCTGCAGATCCGTAGCAGAATCCGCAGCATGTGCACATAGCCTAAAATGCAAGCTGAAAAGCGTTGCACCTGTTTACATTGTTATAATAAATTGGATTTAGCATTGACGACACTGGAGTTTGTGTTGCTATTACATCAGAGTAGCATCTGAGCTAGATGTGGAAAATGAGGGTCAATGGTTGCTCTCATCCGCTGGCCTGGTTGCCTTTGGAAAGACTACACTGGCCGATTTGCATCCCACTGAACGCCCAGACTCCTTCCCCGTGAACAGAACACTACTCAGACAACACATGGTGAAGGTACCACACTCCAGAAAGACTTTATTGCTTCACTAATAGTTAACAGCGTATATTACATTCACAGCAAGGACATAAGATGGTGCAAGTGACAGAGTATCACCCTTCCGCTGGCTCACCAGGGATTAGAACATTTGTGACTTTGGGCCATCCAGGGCCAGCTACCCCAACAAGCTGCACTCTGCTTTGGTGAGCACCCACTCAAAGGAGGTAGCAGCAAGCTTAGGAAGCTTACAGAGCACAGCGAGGTATATGGTCAGGTGACCAGATTGTCCAAATTTGGGTTCTTCAAATGAATTCATGGGCTCAGTGTTGGGGAGTGGAGCAGTTTTTTAATGCACCAACTGGAACCATGGTCCCTAGACTGAAGTCCCACAGAATCACACCGGTGACAAGAGCAGGCCCATTTTTTTATCCCTCAGCTCTCATTTCCTTTATTGTTCATCAGTTCCATTAGACTGAATAATTGTCCTTCAAATGATGCAGACTAGTACACCACAGGGGGCTGATGCAATCCACAATAAGCAACCTTTCCACAAATTAGCATACCAAAAGGGGCACTGGAAAGTCTCACATGAAATAATGGCTCATCTCCCTTTACTTAGGCTGGGTTCACATTAGCGTGGTGCTGTGGACTTCTTTCCTTAAGCTCCGCCTACTTCCGCATGCATCCTGCATACCAATATTTAACATTGGGTATACAGGGACATAGGTTGTATGTGGATGCATCTGTGTGTGACATTTTGAAGTGCCCTCCGAACACAACATGTTGCATTTTCTTGCGTTCGGCGGGCACGTCAAAACGCCGCACACGGACGCATCCGCATACAACACATTTCCCTGTGTACCCAATGTTAACTCTTTCATGACAATTGCCAAACTAGTACTGCTGAGCCAACATCAAAGTCACGACATGTCAGCTCAGCTGTTTTGAACAGCTGACATGTGCCCGCAATAGGCGCGAGCGGAATCGTGATCCGCCTGCGCCTATTAATTAGTTAAATCCCACTGTGGTAGGCGTCGGGTTCCTGCCCCTGCTCAGGAGGAAGCCCAAGCCTTGTCTTCTGTGGTCTCCCATTCCTCCCCAGCCGCAGAGGAGCCTGCTCATCAGAGATGTCGGTCCCAGGGTCTTGCCCAGACTAATGCTCGGTCCCAGCATCTTGTCCAGACTAATGCTAGGCATCTGGCTGCTCCTCCAGGCTCAGCTATTGCACCATGCTTGAGTCAGTGGCGAGCAGACGCTCCTGGGACTAAGTCCTGCTTTTCTCCTGTGGGGAAGGTGACTTGACGGACAGACGTGACTGGTAGTAGGAGGGGATGGTTTGTGCACTAGAGACGGAGATTGACAGGATAGAAGGGTGACAGCTGGGAAAGGTGGATAGGAGAGTGCAGTACCTAGAAATGACCACAAGATGGCAGGGGGAGTAGCTTAGGACTCAACATCAGCTTATGGCTTGAGAAACGCTTAGTCATGGGGGGCGGGGAGATAGGAACCCAGGAGGGGAATTTCCGGTGAGAGAGGGGATAAATAGAACAGAGCAACCTCAGCTGCGGATGTTACGGTGGTCACCTTCCAGGCAGCCGTGGAGGCTGCCTCTCGTGTCTCCACTGCCATCCCTGCTCCAACGTTTTCCCGCCTCCCGCTGCCCCAGAAGTTCTCGGGCGATACTGTCTCTTGTAGGGGTTTCGTGAGCCAGTGCGCTATTCAGTTAGAGCTGCTGGCTGTATGATTCCCCTCTGAGTGAGCTAAGGTGGGATTCGTCATCTCCCTCTTGTCGGGCAGGGCTCTGGAGTGGGCCACCCCACTGTGGGAGCGTGGTGACCCCGTGGTACAGAGTGCCTCTCAGTTCCTAGTCTCCCTGAAGCAGGTCTTTCTGGGACCAAGGGACACACACTATACCATGCTCCAATTGTTGGCGTTGACACAGGGTTCGCTCCCGGTCAGCCAGTATGCCATCCGATTTCGTACGCTGGCTTCTGAGCTGGAATGGCCAGACAAGGTTCTTACACCAGTTTTCCGGATGGGTCTGGCTGATCACGTTAAGGATGCCCTGGCCACTCGGGAGGTTCCTGTCACTCAGGAGGAGCTGATTACCAACTCCACCTGCATTAATCTCCGTTTCTTAGAACATGGGTTGGAATGCTCCCAGTCCAGACAGGTTTAGGTTGGCACCAACCTTCTCCAAACCTCTGGAACCTCTCGATCGAGCGTCTGATCCGTCGGAGGTTATGGAGGTGTCCTGTATGGGGTCTAAGTCCCGCTCTGCCCGAACCTCCATAGTCTGTTTCCATTGCCGACAGTCTGGTCACTTAGCCAATAGGTGCCCACAGCGCTCGGGAAACACCCGCGTCTAGTGGTAATAGGACCAAGCTAAGACCAATAAGTGGTAATAGGACCAATAAGACCAAGCTAAGCTACAGAAAACCAGAGAGGTTGGTAACTAAGCGGATTGCTGACCCCTGATCCTATCCACACAACTAGCAGTAGCCGTGGAGCGAGCCTACGACGATTCTAGAATCTAGACACCTCGACACAGCCGGAGAACTAAATAAGCCTAAAGCAAGAAAAGGGGAATTCTAAACTTCCCCAGAGCAGACCCCAAAGGAATAGACAGCCCCCAAACATATATTGTCGGTGAGACAAGATGAAAATACAAACACAGGTAGGAAAATAGGCTGAGCAAACGATGGGGCCCACACTAACTAGAAAGGACAGGAAAGGAGAGACACTGTCTGCAATCACGCAAAAAAACCCTGCAAAAATGTCCAACACTTCTGATAGCAAAAACTCTGAAGTCACTAGACTTCTCCCACTATATCAGCACTCTGGCATATTCTGAAAGCAGAGCAAAAAGAGGCTAATCTAATAAGGGACAAAAAGCAAACTGACACAAACAGTAACATAAGGATGGAAATTCAGCACAGCCCCAGCCGGGGCTGGCTGACCACACAAAACTGAATCGACAAAACCAAATCAAATATGAACAATAGCAAAGAACACTTAGCTTGAGCATGCAGGGACTGAACTGGAAACTAAGACCTCAGGAGGCAGGAAAAATCACCAGCAGGGACAGAGGGAGTCGGTTGTCTTAAATCCAGTCAGAGACTCCAGATGTCCAATCGTCATCCTCATTATCAGGTGGCAGACCTCTGTCAATTAGATCAGCTCCATTACCTCCTGTAACCACCAGAGGGAGCCCGGAAAGAGAACTCGCGACTCCTCTGTCAATACAACCAGCTCCACTACCTTCACTAGCAACCAGAGGCAGGCCAGAAAGTGAATTCACAACAGCTAGAGTTCGGTTTTGCCACTCTGGCGGTGGAGCTTTGCGTAGATTCCGGAGTGGAGGGCAATTTTATGTCTTCAACCTTCGCTTTGCGGCACGCAATCCCCTTGGTTTTGCTACCTCAGTCTGTCACCATCAGAGTGGTGAACGGCTCAACACTACCCTTGCACATTACCCATCAGACTGCTCCTCTAAGGCCCTTGCTGTCTCCGTCCCATCACGAGATGGTGTCCCTCCTCATAATGCCCGAGGATATCGATCAGGTTCTCTTGGGAGTTCCCTGGTTGCGTTGCCACTTGCCCCATATAGAGTGGTCCTTGGGGAGAATTCTTAGTTGGAGCAAGTCCTGTGAAGGTAGATGTCAGAGGGAGTATGTACAGGTTGCCTCCACTGAGGTCCCCGCAGATCTTTCTTCGGTCCCTAAGCACTATCGGCAGTGCGCAGATGTGTTCTCCAAGAGAGCGGCAGAGATTCTTCCGCCGCACCGCCCCTACGACTGTCCTATAGACCTCTTGCCTGGTGCCGAGCCTCCCCGGAGTCATGTGTATCCTCTGTCTCTCCCAGAGACGGAGGCCATGTCACAGTATATCAGGGAGAATCTGGCAAGAGGATTTATTAGGAAGTCGATGCCACCAGCAGGGGCGGGATTCTTCTTTGTCCAGAAGAAGAACGGACAATTGCGAACTTGCATCGATTACAGGGGTCTTTATGCCATCACCATTAAAAATAAGTACACACTGCCCCTGATATCGGAACTGTTCGATAGATTGCGGGGAGCGAGGGTGTTTACCAAAATCGATCTGTGGGGGGCTTACAACTTGATACGTATCCGTGAGGGGTACGAGTGGAAGACAACTTTTAATACCAGGGATGGCCATTTTGAGTATCTGGTCATGCCCTTTGGACTCTGTAATGCCCCGGCCATCTTCCAAGACTTTGTAAATTACATCTTCCGAGATATGCTTTCCTCTTCAGTGGTGGTCTATCTGGATGATATCCTCATCTTCTCTCCAGATATGGAGTCCCACAGGAGAGAGGTTTGCAAGGTCTCCGACCGCTTACGGGCGAACTCAATCTACGCCAAGTTGGAGAAGTGCCTATTCGAGCAGGAGTCCTTGCCTTTCCTGGGTTATATCATCTCAGCCCAGGGTTTGGCTATGGATCCTGCCAAACTGCAGGCGGTAATGAACTGGCAGGAACCCCACTCCCTCAAAGCGGTGCAGCACTTTTTGGGGTTCATAAACTATTATCGCCAGTTCACTCCCCATTTCTCCACTTTGGTAGCTCCCTTGGTCACCCTCACCAAGAAGGGAGCCAACCCCAAGTTGTGGTCAGAACAAGTCTCCAGGGCCTTCGTCTCCATCAAAACTCATTTTGCCAGTGCTCCCATTCTTCACTGCCCCGATGTGGATAAGCCCTTTATCTTGGAGGTGGATGTCACTTCCGTCGGTGCCGGAGCGGTTCTTTTTCAGAAAGACGCTCAACGTCAGAATCATCCGTGCTTCTTCTCCAAGACCTTCTCACCGGCGGAGAGGAACTATTCCATCGGGGACAGGGAGTTGCCAGCAATGAAGTTGGCCTTCTCGAAGTCGAGACATCTCCTGGAAGGGGCTTGTTTTCCCTTCTAGGTGTTCACTGACCTTAAAAACTTGGTCTACCTGCAGACGGCACAGCAACTAAATACTCACCAGGCCAGATGGTCACTTTTTTTCTCTCAGTTCCACTTTACCCTTTATTTTTTGTCCGGTGAGAAGAACGTCCAGTCCGATGCTCTCTCTCACTCCGTGGTGTCATCGGAGGAGGAGGAGACAGAGCCTCGCCTGATCGTCCCATCCTAGAGCCTGAGGACTGTGGCTCCGGTCGCTCTAGATTCAGTGTCCCTGGGCAAGATTTTTGTCCCTGCCCATTTGTGACCGGAGGTCCTCTATTGGGCTCACATGTCCAGGGTGGGTGGACACTTTGGGACGAGGCGGACAACCGATCTCCTGGCGAGAACATATTGGTGGCCGCATATGGCCCGGGATGTCGGAGACTACATTCGGGCGTGCGTCTCCTGTGCCCAGAACAGGTCTCACCGGCAACAACCCGCTGGGCTACTTTACCCCCTGCCAGTGGCGGACAGGCCCTGGGAGATGGTCGGTATGGACTTTGTGGTGGGTCTGCCCAAGTCCAGAGGCAGCACGGTTATCTGGGTTGTCACCGACCATTTCTCCAAAATCTGGTGCTCTATCGAGGTTACCTTCTGCACGGGGCCTCGTAGTGCTTTTTATTAAACATATCTTTCGCCTACATGGTATGCCGGACAAGGTAGCCCGTGACCGGGGTCCCCAGTTTGCATCTCGGTTCTGGAGAGAACTCTGTAGTCTGCTGAGCATTGAGCTGAATCTCTCCTCGGCCTATCATCCCGAGATGAACGGGTTGGTAGAGAGGGCCCACCAGACTCTGGTCACATACCTACAACACTTTGTCTCTGCAAGGCAGGATGACTGGGTATCCCTGCTACCATGGGCGGAGTTTGCGTTGAACAACGCTGTGGCTTATTCCACCGGTCAGACCCCATTCCTCCTCAATTACGGCCAGCATCCTCGCGTCCCTGTTCCCATGCCCGTGTCTTCCACCGATTCTAGGGTGGCAGACTGGGCAGTGGAGGCATGTGACATTTGGGACTGCACTCAGGATGCCATCTAGGCCTCCAAGGAGAGAATGAGGGCCTCCGCTGATGCACACCGGCGCCCCTCTCCGACCTTCGCCCTGGCTCTCGCCTGTAACATCAGGCTGCGGGTCAAGTCCACTAAGTTCGCACCTCGCTACATTGGTCCCTTCAAGGTCCTCGAACAGATCAATCCTGTGGTCTACCGGCTGGCCCTTCCTCCACACCTGGGTATCAAGGATACCTTCCACGTTTCCCTCTTTAAGCCCATTCACATGTCCCCATTCTCCGAGTCATCTACCGGGACATCAGGCTTGTCCTTGGACGAGTTTGAAGTGAATGCAATTGTGGGCTGCAAGGTGCTACGTGGAAAAAAAGTATTATCCGGTGGATTGGAGGGGTCATGGCCCAGAGGATCGGACCTGGGAGCCAGTGGAGAACATCCACGCTCCACTACTCATTGCAGCCTTTGAGCGTAGCAGGGGGGTATGTTATGATTGAGTCACCGTAGGAGGCAAAAACAGAAATGCTAACTAAGTCCAGAAAACCAGAGAAGTTGGCAGCTATCGGATTGCAGACCCCTGAACCTATCAACACAACTAGCAGTAGCCGTGGGGGGTTCTTACGATGCCCTAGACCCCTCGATCACAGCCGGAGAATTAAATAGGCCTAAAGAAAGAAAGGGGAAATCTAAACTGCCCCAGAGCAGACCCCAAAGCAATAGGCAGCCCCCAACATATAATGACGGTGAAGCAAGATGAAAATACTAACACAGACAGAAAGATAGACTGAGCAAAGAGGGGCCCAAGCTAACTAGATAGAAAAGGACAGGAAGGCTGCTGTCTGCAATCCGTGAAAAACCCTATGAAAATAAGAGCCAACAGACTGACAGTGAAAAAGGCCCTGAAGACGCTAGGCTTCAAAAAAAGCTATGTCAGTACTCAGGAATATACTGAAGACAGAGCTACAGGCAAAAGGAGATTCAGCTCACCCCAGCAGGGAATGGCAGAATACTGAAAAGCAAGGAAAACAAAAAACAAAACAAAAAGCTAACAGGCAAAACAGAAAACTTAGCTTTGGAGGAGCAGGAATCAGACTGGTGTCCTAGAAGTCCACAGAGAAATCACCCGCAGGGCAGAAGGGCGTCGGCAGCCTTATATCCAGTCTGTGACTCCACTCAGCCAGTCATCCTCATTAGACTCAGGTGCCTGATAATCAGGCTCATTACCTTCCCTTACCAGAATAGGGAGTTCACCAGACCCCAGTGACGAAGGGGAAAATGAACTCACAACAGGGGTAATGTTAGGCGTCAGGTTCCTGCCCCTGCACAGGAGGAAGCCCGAGCCTAGCCTTCTGCAGTCTCCCTTTCCTCCCCAGCCACAGAGGAGCCTGCTCAGCAGAGATGTCAATCCCAGCATCTTGCCTAGACTAATGCTAGGCATCTGGTTGCACTTCCAGGCTCATCTATTGCACCATGCTTGAGTCAGCGGCGAGCAGACGCTCCTGGGACTAAGTCCTGCTTTGCTCCTACTGAGCATGCCCGTTGGACGACCTCTCATTGGAGGTCAGAGGTCAAGTGCTCAGGTCCTGTGGCTGCTCTGATTGGACCACCAGGAAGGTCCCGGATGTCTGCAGCAATAAAAGGTTCACATGGCCACCCGCCATGCGCTAATATAGAGACTTGTTGCTAAAGTGGTGTGTATGATGATGGATGTTTGAGACTGGTGAATGACTTATTATATTTCCTCTCCCTTTGATATGCATGTTTGTAGGATTTAGGGTATTAGGCCGGGGTCACACTGGCGAGGAATATGGCCGAGTGAGAGGCGCTAAATTCACACATTAGACACGGACCAATGATTCTCTATGGGGTCCCTTGCACCAGGCGTATATTTCTCATCTGTATTCTACGGTCCGTGCCAATCGCAGCATGCTGCGATTGTCAGCGTACTACGGCCGTAATACGCCAATGCAAGCCCATGGGTGCGCAAAACATACGGATTACACACGGACCACACATGTGACTTGCGAGAAATACGCACCAGGTGTCTTTTAGCAAAGCCGGCAATTCAGTGCGCTATACAGTAAACTCACACTGACAGGTTTAATAAAGAAACGAAAGAATAGATATAGACACATAGAATACATATATATATATACACTCACTGGCCACTTTATTAGGTACACCTGTCCAACTGTGTGTTAAGACTTAATTTCTAATCAGCCAATCACATGGCGGCAACTCAGTGCATTTAGGCATGTAGACATGGTCAAGACAATCTCCTGCAGTTCAAACCGAGCATCAGTATGGGGAAGAAAGGTGATTTGAGTGCCTTTGAACGTGGCATGATTGTTGGTGCCAGAAGGGCTGGTCTGAGAATTTCAGAAACTGCTGGTCTACTGGGATTTTCACGCACAACCATCTCTAGGGTTTACAGAGAATGGTCCGAAAAAGAAAAAAAATCCAGTGAGCGGCGTTCTGTGGCCGGAAATGCCATGTTGATGCCAGAGGTCAGAGGAGAATGGGCAGACTGGTTCGAGCTGATAGAAAGGCAACAGTGACTCAAATTGCCACCCGTTACAACCAAGGTAGGCAGAAGAGCATCTCTGAACGCACAGTGCGTCGAACTTTGAGGCAGATGGGCTACAGCAGCAGAAGACCACACTGGGTACCACTCCTCTCAGCTAAGAACAGGAAACTGAGGCTACAATTTGCACAAGCTCATCGAAATTGGACAGTAGAAGATTGGAAAAACGTTGCCTGGTCTGATGAGTCTCGATTTCTGCTGCGACATTCGGATGGTAGGGTCAGAATTTGGCGTAAACAACATGAAAGCATGGATCCATCCTGCCTTGTATCAACGGTTCAGGCTGGTGGTGGTGGTGTCATGGTGTGGGGAATTTTTTCTGGGCACTCTTTGGGCCCCTTGGTACCAATTGAGCATCGTTGCAACGCCACAGCCTACCTGAGTATTGTTGCTGACCATGTCCATCCCTTTATGACCACAATGTACCCAACATCTGATGGCTACTTTCAGCAGGATAATGCGCCATGTCATAAAGCTCGAATCATCTCAGATTGGTTTCTTGAACATGACAATGAGTTTACTGTACTCAAATGGCCTCCTCAGTCACCAGATCTCAATCCAATAGAGCATCTTTGGGATGTGGTGGAACGGGAGATTCGCATCAGGGATGTGCAGCCGACAAATCTGCGCCAACTGTGTGATGCCATCATGTCAATATGGTCCAAAATCTCTGAGGAATGCTTCCAGCACCTTGTTGAATCTCTGCCACGAAGAATTGAGGCAGTTCTGAAGGCAAAAGGGGGTCCAACCCCTTACTAGCATGGTGTACCTAATAAAGTGGCCAGTGAGTGTATATGCATTCTATGTGTCTATATGTATTCTTTGGTTTCTGTTAGAAACCCTGTCATAGGGCTCCATTATATGTCCATTTTGCAAGCCTGCGAGAAAATCTCGCCATACGGATGCCATACGGATTACATACGGATTACATACGGATGCTGACATGCGCAAAATACGCGACCACACCTTGATTACGGATGACATACGGAGCACTGTTTAGGGGCCATTCATCCGTATTACGCATGTAAAATACTGACCGTATTTTGAGTCGGTTAGTGTGACCCCGGCCTAAGAGTCAGCACTGAGTACTGGTACTGCCTAGCACTGCAGTGCTCTCAGCTCCTTTCACATATTAGCACCGGAGGGCGCCATTCAGCACACTGCACCTCGGTACCGCATTACCACAGCATCCGTCAGAGCGGCGCCGTGCGCAGATAGTGAGCTTTCCAGCTATAAGCTTAGGCTGGTTAGTGGCGTCCGCCAGTGCGACGCTGTACACACTCAGTGCAGTCAGCAACTGTCTGCTGCACCCCTTGTCTTGGGGCAGCGTCCTGTGATGTCACACTAGCGCTCTCCTAGCCGTAGTCTGTGAGGCTGAACAGGCTACGGTCTCTACACCTGTTAGGACAGTCTCTGTAAAGTAACAGAGTTTGCCTCAGTACACACTGGGTGACTTTAACCAGCGTGAGTTCGGCTATTCTCTACCATACACTGTCCATTATTGTCTAGCAGCAGTTAGCTCCTCTGCACGGTGGACCCCGGACAGCGAACGCACCTAGTACCTACGTTTATTTAATTAGGTGCGTTCCGCCAGTTCCTAACACGCTGTCAAACTCTGACAGCAGGCTTTAATTAGATACGTGCACGGACGACCCCCTTCACGTGATCGGGGGTCATCGGTGTGATGCCATGACAACCAGAGGTCTCCTCAAGACCTCTATGGTTGTTGATGGCAGATTGCTATGAGCGCCACCCTGTGGTTGGTATTCATAGCAATGCTGTTATTCTGCTACATACAGGTGATCTATGCATCATCTCTATGTAGCAGAGGCGATCGCGCTATGGCAGCTTCTAGCCTCCAATGGAGGCTATTGAAGCAAGCCAAAAATAAAAAAAAAGTGTTTAAAAATATAAAAAAAATTAAAAAAAATAAAAGTTCAAATCACCCCCCTTTCGCCCCAATCAAAATAAAGCAATAAAAAAAATTAAACATACACATGTTTAGTATCGCCGCATTCAGAATCGCCCAATCTATCAATAAAAAAAGAATTAACCTAATCGATAAACGACGTAGCGAGAAAAAAATCAAAATGCCAGAATTACGTTTTTTTGGCCGACACAAATTGCATTAAAATGCAATAAAGGGTGATCAAAAGAACGTATCTGCACAAACGTGTTATCATTAACCCCTTCCTGACATCCGACGTACTATCCCTTCTACGGGACCCGGGCCCCTATGCCCATGGACGGGATAGTACATCTACCGCGATCAGCGGCGCCCACGTGGTGAGCGCCGCTGATCGCGGCCGGGTGTCAGCTGATTATCACAGCTGACACCTGGCACAATGTGTCAGGGGCGGTCACGGACCGCCCCCGACACGTTAACCCCTTGCACACCGCGATCAAACATGATCGCGGTGTACCGGGAGTTAAAGGGAAGCATCGGCAGGGAGGGTGGGCTCCCTCCGTGCTTCCCTGAGCCCCCCACGGCAGCTCAATGTGCAGCGCTGCTGCGGGGGGCTCCTTTCCTCCAGGCCCCCGAATCCAAGATGGCGACGGGGGCCTTCGGGGGCCTGCAGGAAGCTGGCTTCCTCAGTGCCTGCAAAGCGCAGGCAAGAGAAAGTCTTCTTCAATGCCTGTGACAGATTGCTGATCTGTCACAGTGATCTGTGATGTGACAGATCAGCGATCTGTCACAGGACAGTGATGTCCCACCTGGGACTATGTAATAAAGTAAAAAAAAAATTAAAAAAGTGTAAAAATAATTTTAAAAAAATCGCCAAATAAATTAGTAAAAAAAAAAAAAAATTTTCCCCAATAAATTCATTTTTTGAAAATAAAAAAAAACCAAAACAATAAAAGTACACATATTAGGTATCGCCGCATCCGTAACGATCCGCCCTATAAAACTGTCCCATTAGTTAACCCCTTTAGCAAACCCCTTAAAAAATAAAAATAAAAAACGAAGCAAAAAATAATGATTTATTATCATACCGCGTGATCAAAAAAACGCATATAAATATCCATGGTACCGCTGAAAACGTCATCTTGTCCCACAAAAAACGAGCCACCACTCAGCATCATCAGCGAAAAAATAAAAAAGTTATAGCTCGCTGAATGAAGCGATGCAAAAATAATTATTTTTTATATAAAATAGTTTTCATTGCATAAAACCGACAAAACATAAAAAAACGACCTAAATGAGGTATCGCTGTAACCGTACTGACCCGAAGAATTAAACCGCTTTATCAATTTTACCGCACGCGGAACGGTGTAAACGCACTCCCCCAAAAGAAATTCATGAAACGTTGGTTTTTGTTCATTCTGCGTCCCAAAAATCGGAATAAAAAGCGATCAAAAAATGTCACGTGCCTGAAAATGGTACCAATAAAAACGTCAACTCGTCCCACAAAAAATAAGACCTCACATGACTCGGTGGGTCAAAATACGGAAAAATTATAGCTCTCAATATGTGGTGATGCAAAAACTATTTTTAAAATAAAAAGCGTCTTTTAGCGTGCGACAGCTGCCAAAAATAAAAACTGCCATAAATAGTAAATCAAACCCCCCGTTATCACCCCCTTAGTTAGGGAAAAATAATAAAATTTTAAAAATGTATTTATTTCCATTTTTCCATTAGGGTTAGGGTTAGGGCTAGGGTTAGGGCTAGGGCTAGGGTTAGGGTTAGGGCTAGGGTTAGGGCTTGGGTTAGGGCTAGGGTTAGGGCTGAGATTAGGGTTAGGGGTGTGTTGGGGTTCGGGTTGGAGTTAGAATTGGGGGTTTCCACTGTTTGGGCACATCAGGGGCTCTCCAAATGCAACATTGCATCTGATCTCAATTCCAGCCAATTCTGAGTTGAAAAAGTCATATGGTGCTCCTTCCCTTCCAAGCTCTGCCATGCGCCCAAACAGTGTTTTACCCCCACATGTAGAGTATCAGCCTACTCAGGACAAATTGCAAAACAATTTTTGGGGTCCAATTTCTCCTGTTACCCTTAGGAAAATAAAAAATTGGGGGCAAAAATATCATTTTTGTGGAAAAAAATGATTTTTTATTTTCACGTCCAAGCGTTATAAACTTCTGTGAAGCACTTGGGGGTTCAAAGTGCTCACCACGCATCTAGATAAGTTCCGTGGGGGGGTCTAGTGTCCAAAATGGGGTCACTTGTGGGGAGTTTCAATAGTTTAGGTACATCAGGGGCTCTCCAAACGCACATGACACCCGCAGACCATTCCATCAAAGTCTGCATTCCAAAACGTCACTACTTCCCTTCCGAGCCCAGAAGTGTGTCCATACAGTAGTTTTCTCCCACATATGGGGCGTCAGCGTACTCATGACAAATTGGACAGCAACTTTTGCGGTCCAATTTCTCCTGTTACCCTTGGGAAAATAAAAAAATTGGGGACTAATTGATCATGTTTGTGGAAAAAATACGATTTTTTTATTTTCATGCCCTGGCATTATAAACTTCTGTGAAGCCCTTGGGGGTTCAAAGTGCTCACCTCACATCTAGATAAGTTCCTTAGGGGGTCTAGTTTTCAAAATGGGGTCATTTGTGGGGGTTTCCACTGTTTAGGTACATTAGGGGCTCTCCAAAGGCAACATGACACCCGCAGACCATTCCATCAATGTCTGCATTCCAAAACGTCACTACTTCCCTTCCGAGCCCTGACGTGTGTCCATACAGTAGTTTTCTCCCACATATGGGGTGTCAGCTTACTCAGGACAAATTGGACAACAACTTCTGGGGTTCAATTTCTCCTGTTACCCTTGGGAAAATAAAAAAATTGGGGAATATTTGATCATGTTTGTGGAAAAAATACGATTTTTTTATTTTCATGCCCTGGCATTATAAACTTCTGTGAAGCCCTTGGGGGTTCAAGGTGCTCACCTCACATCAAGATAAGTTCCTTAGGGGGTCTAGTTTTCAAAATGGGGTCATTTGTGGGGAGTTTCCACTGTTTAGGTACATTAGGGGCTCTCCAAAGGCAACATGACACCCGCAGACCATTCCATCAATGTCTGCAATCCAAAACGTCACTACTTCCCTTCCGATCCCCAACGTGTGCCCATACAGTAGTTTTCTCCCACATATGGGGTATCAGCATACTCAGGACAAATTGGACAACAACCTTTGGGGTCCAATTTCTCCTGTTACCCTTGGGAAAATAAAAAAAATGGTGACTAAAAGATCATGTTTGTGGAAAAAATACAAATTTTTTATTTTCACGGCCGGGCGTTATAAACTTCTGTGAAGCACTGGGGGGTTCAAAGTGCTCACCACACATCTAGATAAGTTCCTTGGGGGGTCTAGTTTACAAAATGGTGTCATTTGTGGGGGGTTTCCACTGTTTAGGTACATCAGGGGTTTTCCAATTTGCGACATGGTGTCCGATCTCAATTCCAGCCAAAAACGTCAAATGGCGCTGCTTCCCTTCCGAGCTCTGCCATGCGCCCAAATAGTGGTTTACCCCCACATGTGGGGTATCAGCGTACTCAGGACAAATTGCACAATAACTTTTAGGGTGCTGTTACCCTTGGAAAAATAAGAATTGAGAGTGAAAAGATCATTTTTGTGGAAAAAATATGATTTTTTAATTGTACGGCTTTATGTTATAAACTTCTGTGAAGCCCTTGGGGGTTCAAAGTTCTCACCACACATCTAGATAAGTTCCTTAGGGGGTCTAGTTTCCAAAATGGTGTCATTTGGGGGGGTTCCACTGTTTTGGTACATCAGGGACTCTCCAAACGTGACATGGCGTCCGATCTGAATTCCAGCCAATTTTGCATTGAAAAAGTCAAACGTCGCTCCTTCCATTCTGAGCTCTGCCATGCACCTAAACAGTCGTTCCCCCCACAAATCAGGTATCAGCGTACTCAGGACAAATTGCACAATAACTTTTGCAGTCCAATTTCTCCTGTTACCCTTGGTAAAATAAAAAAAATTGAACCTGAAGTATTTTTTTTGTGAAAAAAAGTTAGATGTTCATTTTTTTTTAAATATTCAAAAAAATTCCTGTGACGCACCTAAAGGGTTAATAAACTTCTTGAATGTGGTTTTGAGCACCTTAAGGGGTGCAGTTTTTAGAATGGTGTCACTTTTGGGTATTTTCTATCATATAGACCCCTCAAAGTGGCTTCAAATGTGATGTGGTCCTAAAAATAAAATGGTGTTGTAAAAATGAGAAATCGCTGGTCAACTTTTAACCCTTATAACTTCCTAACAAAAAAAAATTTTGGTTCCAAAATTGTGCTGATGTAAAGTAAACATGTGGGAAATGTTAGTTATCAAGTTTTTTGTGTGCCGTATCTCTGTGATTTAAGGGCATAAAAATTCAAAGTTGGAAAATTGCGAAATTTTCAAAATTTTTGCCAAATTTCCATTTTTTTCACAAATAAACGCAAGTTATTTGAATGAAATTTTACCACTAACATGAAGTACAATATGTCACGAGAAAACAGTGTCAGAATCACCGGGATCAATGGAAGCGTTCCAGAGTTATGACCTCATAAATGTACAGTGGTCAGAATTGTAAAAATTGGCCCGGTCATGAACGTGCAAACCACCCTTGGGGGTGAAGGGGTTAAAAACGTCAGCTTGGCATGCAAAAAATAAGCTCCCATCCAACCCAATGTCACGAAAAATGGAGACGCTACGGGTCTCGAAAAATGGCGCAATTTTTTTTTTTAAGTAAACTTTGAAATTTTCTTTACCACTTAAATAAAAGAGAACCTAGAGATGTTTGGTGTCTATGAACTCTAATGACCTGGAGAATCATAATGGTAGGTCAGTTTTAGCATTTAGTGAACCTAGCAGAAAAGCCAAACAAAAAACAAGTGTGGGATTGCACTTTTTTTGCAATTTCACCGCACTTGGAATTTTTTTCCCATTTTCGAGTACACGACATGGTAAAAGCAATGGTGTCGTTCAAAACTACAACTCATCCCACAAAAAATAAGCCCTCACATGGCCACATTGACGGAAAAATAAAAAAGCTATGGCTCTGGGAAGAAGGGGAGCAAAAAACAGAAACGAAAAACTGAAAAAAGGTCTCCGTCATGATGGGTTAAAGATAGGTACGCAGGACGCATGTGGAAGTAGGCGGAGCCATTCAGAAGTAGGCGGAGCTTTAAGGAAAGGAGTCCGCAGCACCACGGACTCAAACGCTGATGTGAACCTAGCCTTACTGAACAAAGGAATAGTATCTCTGGAATAATTAAGAATGGTTCACCCTGCAGAAGTGGAAAGATTTTCCTCAATGAGTCATCACACTAATGTAGGTATTATTAATTATCTTTCACAATGATCAACTGTTGGTATTTAAGTGGCTGAAGCTGCTGAAGACTAGCTACAAGCAAAGAGAATCATGAGTAATTTCAACTCTCCTCTTGGCTAACCACAAGAAATAGTGATGTAATTTAGGTTTGTGCCATGTAGAAATTTGCAGCAAATTGTATGTGAAGATGCATGCATATCAGGCTTTTTGATGTGGCATAAGAATGAGCCTTAGATATCAACTTTTTTCTGAAAACAGAGAAGGGGGCAACTGCGACCAGCACGATTTACTTCATGGTGCATGAGCAGTCCAAAGATGGGGCAAATTTATTAAGGTGTATTTTCATCATAGGCCTCTTTCACACATCCAGCTTTTGTAATCTGGCACGATGCGGCGACATTTTTAAAAACTGGATCCAGCACCGGTTGGCACCGGATCCGTTTTTTTCCCATTGGCGTTCATTATCGCGGCATTGTGCCGGATGGGCATGCGGCGCTTCCGTTTTTTGCCGGATACGGCCAAACTTCTGCAAAAAACGTTCCATGCTACGATTTTTGACAGCGCCGGACCGGCTTTTTGAACAACTTATGCCCGGACACTGTGATTTTCTCTCTCTCTCTTCTCTCTCTCTTCTCCTCTCTCCTTTTCCTGGATCAGATCATACCTGTGCGTGCTTCTCCTTTAAATCTGAACAACACCGTATCCGGCCTCTGAAAACGATCCGCTGCTATGGCTTTTAGCCGCGCGGCACCGGACTCCAAAAGATGGATGTGTGAAAGTAGCCTTACACAAGCTGAATTTTTGTTAAAATCTCCACCCACTTATTTGGAAGATATTGAGTCACACAGGTGATCACAAACTTATGTTTGGTTCACCATTGCCACAAAACTGGACTTCTACATACCATGTAGATATAAAGCACTAGTTGCGTACTACCGGTTATGTGGTATTACGGTGTGTAATGAGGACAAGCCATGCACTCCTCCACATCACAGGAACAAATTAGAAACTCAGAATATCATGGAAGTCCTTGGTTTCACAAGTTTCTTCTATTGTCTTCTAATTAAGTCTGTACAAGAAACAAAACAGAGATCATAATGCAATCATATTCCACACTATTAACCCCTTAACAACCGCCGATACATGATATACGCGTCAGAGTAGAGAGAAATGAGGTCCCCCCTCATAGCTCGGCCATCCCCGTCCCTCCAGCTCCATCCTCAGCCCTCTGCCAACACTTCCTGGAGTAAAACTGGTGGGCGCATGCGCACTGCGCCCACCAAGATGTGTCGACCGGCACCCGGCAACAGCTGGATTTTTATTATTGGTTCATTTTGATCCCTGTGATAGGCTTAGGGGTAGGTTAGGGTTGGGTTTATGGGTGGTGTTAGGCTACGGTAACGTTTCGGGTTAGGCCGGGGTCACACTGGCGAGGAATACGGACGAGTGAGAGGCGTTAAAAGCACGCATTACACACGGACACATTATTCTCTATGGGTTTGCTCCCAACAGCCGTATATTTCTCGGGCGTATTCTACGGTCTGTGCCAATCGCAGCATGCTGCGATTGTCAGCGTACTACGCCCGTAATACACCAATGCAAGTCTATGGGAGCGCAAAAAATACGGATTACACATGGACCACACGTGTGACTTGCGAGAAATACGCAGGTCTTTTGGCTGGTGACAGGAAATGGCGCAATCCATCATCAGGAAGCCTAAACATGCAAATCACCTCAAATAGGGCTCCAGACATCCAGGAAGTCAGCCTCCACGGAGTACAGCAGCGTCATGGCACCATATTTCCTAAATGTGGAGATGCTTATTGTACTGGTACAGGAGCGCCCAGAACTCTGGGACCAACGGGATGCCAATTATGCTAACCGGGCAAGAAAGGAGGCGTCATCGAGGCGCATATGTCGCCAGATGTTCCATGACTTTGGTGATCGGCCACGTGAGGAGCAGCAGAAACTGAGTAAGTACAAGGCCCAAAAATTATTAAAATTACCTCACAACCAAAAATGCATACAGGTTGTGCCCCCCTCCCCTTCCTGTGCTTCTACTTTTTTCCTCCTGAGGCGGGTAGATTTTGATGTGACTAGAGTTGAGCAAAATGGGTCGAAAAATTTCAAAAGTCGCCGACTTTTGGCAAAGTCGGGTTTTATGAAACGAAACCCGACCCTAGGATGAGGTCGGCCACGAGGTCGGCGACTTACGCGCCAAAGTCGCGTTTCAAAAGTTTGTTTTGCGCTCTTTTTCAGCCAATCAGGATCCACGGACACTGTGGGCAACGTGATGACATAGGCACGGGTCACCACCATCTTTCAGAAGGGCATGCAAGTGATTGGCTTGCTTTGGGGGGCATCACAGGGGGTATAAAAGGGCGTGCACGCCGACCGCCATGTTACTCATGCTGATCTCAGAATAGAGAGAGCTGCTGATGATGATGATTTTGTAGGGAGAGCGTTAGGCAGGGAAGAAGACACCAAAAACTGCTTCTGCTGCTAGCGATTTTGCCTGTACAACACACCAGTCACTGTGTGTGCAGTGCAAGGGGAGGCTATATAGTGGTGTATCAGTGGTGTTGGTTGTTGGGCTGCCTTCTAAGGCTTCCTGACATTCCTGCATTGCTGTTTACCCACTGCTCCGCAAACTGCTTTTTTAAAAGCAATCCCAATTTTTTTTTTTTGTCCTGCTGAGAAGAAAAAAAAACTGCTTCTGCTGCTAGCGATTTTGCCTGTACAACACACCAGTCACTGTGTGTGCAGTGCAAGGGGAGGCTATATAGTGGTGTATCAGTGGTGTTGGTTGTTGGGCTGCCTTCTAAGGCTTCCTGACATTCCTGCATTGCTGTTTACCCACTGCTCTGCAAACTGCTTTTTTAAAAGCAATCCCAATTTTTTTTTTTTGTCCTGCTGAGGTACTGAGCGTGCATTTTTTCACACCATACAGCGGTGTACGCTCCTCACACTGTACCGTGTAACGGCTGTTATCACAGCCACAGTGAAGCTATCAGTGTGTCACTCTGTGAGAATAAAACGAGGACATGTTCCGTTCTTACAGACCTGCACTCTAGGGAGATTCCTATTCTGCCCAATTCTACATACACCTTGTAGTTTGTGATACACTAGCCAATTTCTGCCTGTGACATAGCGCTGTGATATTCAGTGGGCCTCACACAATCCATAAGTGTCCAGTGTCCACAAGTGTGTGCAGAAATTCAAAATCTCCCTTATCCTCTAGTCACTTTGGTCACAGCTGTGCCATCGAGCCTGTGACAGAGCGCTCAGATATTCAGTGGGCCTCACACAATCCATAAGTGTCCAGTGTCCACAAGTGTGTGCAGAAATTCAAAATCTCCCTTATCCTCTAGTCACTTTGGTCACAGCTGTGCCATCGAGCCTGTGACAGAGCGCTCAGATATTCAGTGGGCCTCACACAATCCAAAAGTGTCCAGTGTCCACAAGTGTGTGCAGAAATTCAAAATCTCCCTTATCCTCTAGTCATTTTGGTCACAGCTGTGCCATCGAGCCTGTGACAGAGCGCTCAGAAATTCAGTGGGCCTCACACAATCCAAAAGTGTCCAGTGTCCACAAGTGTGTGCAGAAATTCAAAATCTCCCTTATCCTCTAGTCACTTTGGTCACAGCTGTGCCATCGAGCCTGTGACAGAGCGCTCAGATATTCATTGGGCCTCACACAATCCATAAGTGTCCAGTGTCCACAAGTGTGTGCAGAAATTCAAAATCTCCCTTATCCTCTAGTCACTTTGGTCACAGCTGGGCCATCGAGCCTGTGACAGAGCGCTCAGATATTCAGTGGGCCTCACACAATCCAAAAGTGTCCAGTGTCCACAAGTGTGTGCAGAAATTCATAATCTCCCTTATCCTCTAGTCACTTTGGTCACAGCTGTGCCATCAAGCCTGTGACAGAGCGCTCAGATATTCAGTGGGCCTCACACAATCCAAAAGTGTCCAGTGTCCACAAGTGTGTGCAGAAATTCAAAATCTCCCTTATCCTCTAGTCATTTTGGTCACAGCTGTGCCATCGAGCCTGTGACAGAGCGCTCAGATATTCAGTGGGCCTCACACAATCCAAAAGTGTCCAGTGTCCACAAGTGTGTGCAGAAATTCAAAATCTCCCTTATCCTCTAGTCACTTTGGTCACAGCTGTGCCATCGAGCCTGTGACAGAGCGCTCAGATATTCAGTGGGCCTCACACAATCCAAAAGTGTCCAGTGTCCACAAGTGTGTGCAGAAATTCAAAATCTCCCTTATCCTCTAGTCATTTTGGTCACAGCTGTGCCATCGAGCCTGTGACAGAGCGCTCAGATATTCAGTGGGCCTCACACAATCCAAAAGTGTCCAGTGTCCACAAGTGTGTGCAGAAATTCAAAATCTCCCTTATCCTCTAGTCACTTTGGTCACAGCTGTGCCATCGAGCCTGTGACAGAGCGCTCAGATATTCAGTGGGCCTCACACAATCCATAAGTGTCCAGTGTCCACAAGTGTGTGCAGAAATTCAAAATCTCCCTTATCCTCTAGTCACTTTGGTCACAGCTGTGCCATCGAGCCTGTGACAGAGCGCTCTGATATTCAGTGGGCCTCACACAATCCAAAAGTGTCCAGTGTCCACAAGTGTGTGCAGAAATTCAAAATCTCCCTTATCCTCTAGTCACTTTGGTCACAGCTGTGCCATCGAGCCTGTGACAGAGCGCTCAGATATTCAGTGGGCCTCACACAATCCAAAAGTGTCCAGTGTCCACAAGTGTCTGCAGAAATTCAAAATCTCCCCTGTCCTATAGACACCTTGTACCTTGTTTTACATTACTATATAGTTTGTTGGATTTTGTCTACATTTCTACCAAAAATGAGGAAGGCTGGTGGAAGAGGCCGTGGAATTGGGCGGGGGTTGGCAGCTGGTAATGATGGTGTTGGTGGTGGATCTGATGGTAGTGGCAAGAGCAAAATAGGACCGAATGCAGGAGGTGTTGAGCCTGCGTCATCGTCTGGCTACATAAGGCCTCGAACGCTTAGTTTTCTAGGAGTTGGCAAACCGCTTTTAAAGCCAGAGCATCAGGAAAAAGTTTTGTCTTACATTGCTGACTCAGCCTCCAGCTCTATCGCCTCCTCTTCTTCAGTTGTAAAAAGTAAAAGCACTGAGTCGTCATTGGAGGCTCATGTTCATGAACCACACCTTTCCTTGTGTCCTTCACCCCAACCAAGATTGAAGAATGACGCAGGCCATACTACTGATTACTCCATGGAGCTGTTTTCACATACCATGCCTGGATTATCAAGTCAAATGGTGAATTACCCAGGCCAAGATGAATCTGACATGGAGTGCACTGATGCACAGCCGCTGATGGATGATTCTGCTGGTACATTCACTCAGAGCACTACATTGTCCTCGCAGTGTACAGAGCCAGATTCTGACCCTGATGAGACTCAGGTGCCCCTTCCCGCACACTATACCACCATACACGGTGACACAGAGGAAGGTGCACATGACATAGAAGAGGAGGTGATGGATGACCCAGTTGTTGACTCAGATTGGCATCCATTGGGGGAAGAGGGTGCTGCTTCCAATAGCTCAGATGAGGAGCATCCACAGCAGACATCGACATCGCAACAGCTGTTATCTGGCAGGCCCGGAGCACTCCAAAGACAGGTTCCAAACATCAAAAGAGTTGCTGGACAGCTTGTCCAGAGGGTCAAAAGATCACCGTGTGCCAGGCCGCAAAATGTCTGCCAAAGTAGGAAGAGTGCAGTGTGGCACTTTTTTGAACAAAATCCTCATGATCAGGCCAAGGTTATCTGTAAGAAGTGCGCAAAGACCTTTAGCCGAGGGAAAAATCTGAAAAATTTGAATACCAGTTGCATGCTTAGACATTTATCCAGCATGCACTTGCAAGCGTGGACACAACACCAAACCTCAAGTGCCACATGTGCAACTGATCACAACGAAGGTAGTCAGCAACGCTACATTGTTACCCCCACTGTAAGCCCACCGGTTAGCACAGCAGCAAATGTTGAGGTGTCGTTGCAAGGCCACAGCAGTCAGGGAATCCCACTGTTATATCAACGAAAGACTGATTCTAGGCCATCAGAAAGAACAACAACTCCATCACCATCATCAACCCTCTCTCAGTCCGCCCTGTCCACCGCTACTTCCACCATATGCAGCTCTCAAGTCCAGCTCACCCTCCCAGACACTATGAGTAGGTCAAAAAAGTACTCAGTCTCTCATCCGCGTACACTGGGTTTGAACGCCCACATTGCCAAACTAATCTCGTTTGAGATGATGCCCTTTCGGTTGGTGGAAAGCACAGCTTTCCGCGAACTCATGGCCTATGCAGTACCACGCTATGACCTACCCAGTCGCCACTTCTTCTCTCGCAAAGCCATCCCAGCCCTCCACCATCATGTGAAAGACCGCATTGTCCATGCACTCAAGCAGTCAGTGAGCGGAAAGGTGCACCTCACAACTGATGCATGGTCCAGTCGGCATGGCCAGGGCCGTTACGTGTCCATCACTGCGCACTGGGTTAATGTGGTGGATGCAGGGTCCACAGGGGACAGCGGTGGTGGGACAGTGCTGCCTAGCCCACGGTATAGGAAACAGTTGGCTGTAGGCGTTCGACCCTCCTCCTCCTCCTCCTCCTCCAGAAGCGAAAGCTCGTCCACAGAGCGCAGTCGTACGAGCACTCCATCTGCAGCTGCCACTGTTGCACACGAGGTGTCCCCCTATCGAGCAGCTAGTGGAAAGCGTCAGCAGGCTGTGTTGCAGATGATGTGTTTGGGCGACAGACACACCGCCGAGGTGCTGGCCGAGTACTTGAAGCGACAAACTGAGTCATGGCTGGGCAGTGTACATCTTGAGGCAGGCAAGGTAGTTAGTGATAACGGCCGTAATTTTGTGGCAGCCATAGCCCTTTCAGAACTCAGCCACATATCTTGCTTGGCTCAGACCTTGAACCTGGTGGTGCAGTGCTTCCTCAAAAATTATCCGGAGTTAACAGCCCTGCTCCAGAAGGTGCGAAGACTGGGCGCGCACATCCGCCGGTCGCCTGTACACTCCGTTCGTATGCAGAAGCTGCAGCGATTGCTCCACCTTCCAAACCACCGCCTCATTATCGACATTGCAACAAGGTGGAACTCCACCCTGCACATGGTGGAGCGGCTGTGCGAGCAGAGGCAGGCCATAATGCATTTGTGGGAGGATACACGGCCAGGCACTTTGAGAACAGACATGGAGTTGACAGGTGTGCAGTGGTCGAAGCTGAAAGACCTCTGTAAAGTCCTTCAGTGTTTTGAGGAATGCACACGGCTGGTAAGCGCAGACGACGCCATCCTAAGCATGAGCATCCCACTTATGCGTCTGCTCATGCAAACTTTGACGCACCTTAAGGAGCAGGCTTCTGCAGCCAATGTTGATGAGGAGGAAGAGGAGGAGGGAATCCTTGATGACATTCATCCATTGTCTGCTCAGGGACCTCACCTGGACGAGGTGGAGGAAGAGGAGGAGGAGGAGGAGGATGATGGGGATGATTACTTAGGGGAGGAGGATGCATCTCGTGGGGCAAGTGAAAATGTTGGCGTGGCAAGGTCTGGTACAGGGTTTGTGCGTGACTGGAGGGATGTGGATTTGCCAGAAAGTGCTCCTCCAACCAGCACTCGCAGTGCATCATTGACACCGGGAACATTGGCCCACATGTCAGATTATGCCTTGCAGATCCTAAAAAGGGACCCCCGCATTGCCAAAATGATGAACGATGATGACGACTACTGGTTGGCCAGCATCCTGGATCCACGCTATAAAGGCAAATTACAAAACATCATGCCACAGGAGAACCTTGACCTAATATTGGCTAATAAACAAGCAACTCTGGTAAATCGGTTGCTTGAGGCATTCCCAGCACACAGCAGCGGTGATGGTTCTCACACGAGCCGTACGGGCCGGGGTCAGCTTGGCAGAGGTGTTCGTGGTGCACACAGCAGAAGTGTCGTTGGAGACAGGGGATTCATGACAATGTTGTGGAGTGATTTTTCAAGTACCGCTCACACAACTGGTAATACTGCATCGATGGAAAGTGACAGGAGACAGCAGTTGTCAACTATGGTTACAAACTACTTTTCCTCCCATATCGATGTTCTCCCACACAGGTCATTCCCCTTTGACTATTGGGCCACTAAACTGGACACCTGGCCTGAATTGGCACAATATGCCTTACAGGAGCTTGCTTGCCCAGCTGCAAGTGTGCTATCGGAAAGAGTCTTCAGTGCAGCTGGATCAATCCTGACAGAAAAAAGGACCCGTCTGTCAACCCAAAATGTGGATGATCTAACCTTCATTAAAATGAACCACGCATGGGTTTCCAAGGATTTTGTCCCACCTTCCCCTGATGACACATAGGGTGACAGAAAAATGGCTTACTTTGGTCCACCTCTTCCTGGGACTTGACCTATTTCACCTTTTGCATCAGCTGAATGTCCAACATCAACATATGCCACTTTCTAAAACTCCCTAACTGTGCTGCCTCCCCCCCCCATGGCCGGGGTCACCACCTAACGCACGACACCGTGCGAGTGCCGTTGCCCTGGACAGGTGGGTAGGCCGACTCTTGGGCGCGGGCACTGGCACAGGGTCCCTCATAGTGCAATCAAGTGTCTCTGACGGTGGTGGTGCACACCCGCCGTCAGACACACCGCCGTACTATGAGGGGCCCAGTGCCAGTACCGACGCCCACGAGTGGGCCCCCCTTGCTTGGGCAGGGCCCCAGCATTTGCAGTCTTTACCTCTCCCTGCTCCTCCGCTGTGTAGTCTGGGCCGTCAAATCCATACTGTGCCTGACACCGTTTGAGCCTGCCTCCTGATGTATAGACATATATTTTGAATGTGTATGCTATCCATACATGTTATCTGGGGATACGGTTCCCTTTCTAACCTTTGTGCAATCACGTGCAATCCATACTGGGCCTATCACCGTCTGAGCCTGCCTCCTGATGTATAGACATATATTTTGAATGTGTACGCTATCCATACATGTTATCTGGGGATACGGTACCCTTTCTAACCTTTGTGCAATCACGTGCAATCCATACTGGGCCTAACACCGTCTGAGCCTGCCTCCTGATGTATATAGACATATATTTTGAATGTGTACGCTATCCATACATGTTATCTGGGGATACGGTTCCCTTTCTAACCTTTGTGCAAACACGTGCAATCCATACTGGGCCTAACACCGTCTGAGCCTGCCTCCTGATGTATAGACATATATTTTGAATGTGTACGCTATCCATACATGTTATCTGGGGATACGGTACCCTTTCTAACCTTTGTGCAATCACGTGCAATCCATACTGGGCCTAACACCGTCTGAGCCTGCCTCCTGATGTATAGACATATATTTTGAATGTGTACGCTATCCATACATGTTATCTGGGGATACGGTACCCTTTCTCACCTTTGTGCAATCACGTGTAATCCATACTGGGCGTGAGAACGGCTGGCGAGCTGTTAAGCAAGCTACAGCACCTATGGTTTGCACACGTAAGTTTTTCATTTTTTCAGGAATGACGGTTAGGCCTTATTCCGGAACTGCGGTTGACCTGCACTTACTGGGAAATCATTGTTCGCGGGTAATAATTGTAATCAGTGATCCCCATCACTAACGTTGTTCAGCGGGTTATCTGCACCTGTAAGCGACAAACGCTGGCCTTTTCAATGTAGCGCACATGCAGCCATGGAAATGTAAGGGCATGACACACCAGTTATTGGCCAATCTCATGTGCCAGAGCCTCACGTGTCCCTCTAGTAAGCCGGACTCGGACCGCGGGGCATGACGTAGTCTCATTCGTTAACAGAATTAAGCTTGCAATGTGTGCATCTGTTCTGTAGCTGGCATGGTTGAGGTTTCCCAGGTGGAGTCGAATTTAACCGTAGGCTCCACTCCTGGTGGTGCCCTTCTGGACATTCCTTTAAGGTTCAGCTTTGCAACCATACTGCCCACGTAAAACAAACACTTTGCCTTCATGAACGCTGTTTGGAGGGTCATGACTCGTGGGAATAACGCCGCCCAATCAGTTAACCTGCTAGAGAGATCGTTCGTTGCTCCCAAGCATGACATCACACTCCCTAGGAAGAAGGTAATGCCACTGTGGCGACCGTACTCCTGGGGGCGACACAAGTGCACTGATGCCCAGCCACTGCTCGATGAATCTGCTGGTACATTGACCCAGACCACTACATTCCCCTCGCACGCTACACGGCCTGAATCTGACCCTAATGAAACTCAGGTTACCCTTCCCATATACAGTTCCGTCTTACACGGTGACAAAGAGGAAGCTGCAGATGAAAGTGCAGGTTCGGCCCACCCGCCATCAGACACACCACCGTACTATTAGGGGCCCTGTGCCAGTGCCATCGCCAACGAGTGGGCCCCCCCTGCTTGCTCAGGATCACAGCACTTGCAAAGTTGAAATACTGTGCAGTGAGATGGAAGATGGGGACGACGAGGAGTCCAGACAAGTACAGGGATTCCCTAGCGAGGAGACTTATTTGATTGTTTTCAATGTTGGGACAGCAATTTTTGGGGAGCACTATACTCTGGAGAATGATAGATGGGGCCCACCATACACTGGAACATTCCAAAGGTGGACATCAGACACTGGAGCAGCATTTACAGGGCCCATTATACACTAGAGCATTAGAAATGGGGCCCATTATGTTTGGAGCATTATTTGGGCCCATAAGACAGTGGAGCTTCATCCATGGGGACCAACATATACTGTAGCATTATGTGGAGCTCATCATATACTGTTTCAAACATTATATGGGACCAATGATTCTGTATGGAGAAATAGATGGGCCTCGTCATGAGATGTAAAAAGTGAAGTATTTTTCATTGTACTATACTGCTATTTCTCTGCCGTATCGGAGCATGATGAGTTGTGGTATATGTTAAAGGGGCTCTCTTTTGCCCAGGGCACATGAAAACCTGGAGCCAGCCCTCCCCCCCCACAGTCTGTAGCCAAATAACCCCCATTTTTCAGTGCGTAACTTGTATTATGAAGTTAATTAAGGTTGACAAGCTTAAGTAAGAAGAATTGATGCTTTTGGCATTCAAATGGGCACTGTAGGTGTGTTTCCTGTCCTCCTCTCACTGCCGACTTTTAATCCCCATTGACTTATATTGGGTTTCGTGTTTCGGGACGACCCCGACTTTTCCCTATAATCGGACGATCTTGCTCGACCCGACTTTTGGAAAAGTCGGGTTTCACGAAACGAAACTCGACCCTAAAAAACCAAAAGTTGCTCAACTCTAGATGTGACACATAGTTTCACACTGCCATAATTTAGCCCAGGCCACAAGCTCCTCATCCTCTTAGCCAACCAAGTTATTAAGTGTAGTTACTTGATACATGAACTATTCAGACCCTGTGTATCTGGCCTGGATGGGCCATATAGATATGCCACCCTGGCTAGAAAGCACACCCCAGAAGGCCACATGCCTAGACTACTGGTAGCAAATGTGACCGATCAAATATGTGAAATTGATAATATTTCTTGTCACATTGCAGTGGAAGATGTTATGAAACGCTGGCGCAGCATCCGGGATCAGTACCGGCGGGAACGTCAGCAGCGGTCCAGGAGTGGGGATGCGGGATACGTAAAAAGAAAATATGTATATTATGACCACCTCTCCTTCCTCGCCCCAATTCTGGATATGGGACCGTAAGTAGATACCTCACACCACATTGCACCCATACTTTACAGGGCCAAAAATATTGATGATCAAGGAACGGGCTCAGAGACAGAGGCCTAATTGATCCTGTAGGGGATGAGGTGGCTGGCCCATCTTCTCCGCCAACAAGAAGCATGGGTGAAGAGTCATCACAGGAGAACCCACTCCCTTCCCAACAAACACCACCACCAGGACCGTCTGCTGCTGGTCCATCACCCATACTGGAGGAGCAGGACAACATGAGCAGCAGCCCAACTGCCCAGATCGGGGGCTCCCCACAGGCTGCAGTAACATCCCGGCGAGGACGAAGATACCAGGACCAATGTGGACACTGGGGTCCTAAATTACCTATCTAGAGTCAATGCAGATGATGGGGAGGAGGCCTACTCACGTAACCTTGCCCTTTATCTCCGTGCCCTTTCCCGTGAGGTGAGGCTCCGTATTCGAGGATGTTTTCAGATCCTGCTTGATGCTAGCACACCCCCTAATACCCCATATGAGCTTTTGGAATATCTGGAGAGGTGGCAGCTTTCCCCCAGAAATCTTATGCGCATGAGACCACCCACACAGATGCTTGCTCAAGCAGGGTCTGAACATCCTCAAATACGTGGCCCTACACCTCACCCCCTTCCTCCCCCTACCCAACCTTCACAACAGCAGCAACATATGTCTGCCTCTAGCCAACCCCACCAATATGGCCACTTTTTCCCACCCAGTGTTGGAGGCTGGTCCCAACCTGGTTGGGGACGATCTGGCTATCTTGGTGGGTATGAGCCACGGGCCTACCAGAGCCAACAAGAAGCCCCTCAGCAGTATTACTCTGGCCACTACCCCCAACAATCACAGGAGGAAGGTCAGTACCAACATCATGGGTAACAGTATGCCCCCACACAGGTCGATGTTGCTCAAAATAGTCAGCAGCAACCACAGGCTGCTCTTCCGCCTTCTCCTTCCCCAACATTCCACAATTTATAAGTGGCTACAAACATGCAAATTGGTGATGCATACTGTACATCAGTGTCCATAAGCGGACTGATGGCAGGAGATGTCCAGTGTGTTACAACTGGTGCTAAAAATCACAATCCTAAGTAAAAAAAAAGAGGTGCTCTACATCATCAAAATTATGTTAAAAATATAAAACGAACATTTATTATGTAGGTTTTCAAAGCATATTAATAAACCACCATGACAGGCAAGGCTACCTTACGCGTTTCTGAGACATATTACATGTCTGTAAGAAATACAATATTTCACCGCGCTATACTGGTAAAGTAAAAGGATCAAAATAGACTACTCACTTGATAATACATAGAAAAGGCGTGCTGTCCATATAAAATTCGTAAATTTGTGGCCAGCTAGCTTTCTTTCTGAATCAAGGCAAACAGCCTCAAGAACATCACGCTCTCTATATGTATTATCAAGTGAGTATTGTAATGTGATCCTTTGAGTTTCCCTGTATAGTGCGCTGAAATATTGTCTTTTTTGCAGACATGTAATATGTCTCAGAAACGCGTAAGGTAGCCTTGCCTGTCATGGTGGCTTATTAATATGATTTGAAAACATTCATAATAAATGTTTGTATTATATTTTTTATATCATTTTGATGATGGAGACCTCCTCTTTTTGACTTTGGAATCCAATTGTCTAATGTTGCAATGTTGTTATTGCATTATATATTTTGTTGGATATGTTTGTAAAGTATATTTTGCAACAATGTTCTAATCTGCTAAATGGCCAATTTGGACCATTGCCCAAGTTTTACATAGGGCAAGAATATGTTTGCCTTTAAGAAAAAAAAGGCAAAAGTAAAAATTTGTCTACTACACTTTACGTCTGTGTCTCAATTCTCAAAAATAGTATCAACATACGCTTACCAATGCAATTAAACAGTCATAGATTCAGAAGGGGTAGAAATATATATTTTTAGACACACAACAAACCAAAATTTGCAACATAGAGACAGCATGCTCTTGCCAAGAAGTTTCCCCCTCAGGTGCCAGAAAGTAATTAGTGAAAATATCACGCATTTTGAGGCCAGAGAGCGGTCTACGTTGAGGGTTGATAGGTGGTCTCACCCTACGCACATTGTCCGGCCTACGCGCAACACCAGCAGAGGAGGAACAATCATGTATCCTGGTGAAGTTATGAAGAACCACACAGGCTTTCACTACTTCATTAACATTTTGTTCACTCAGCTGAATGGCAGACTGAAGTACACGCCATTTGGCACAAAGAATGCCAAAGGAACACTCCACCAGTCGCCGAGCATGTGATAGGCGCAAGTTAAAAATTCTGCAACTGTGGTCAAGGTGGCGCCGGGGATATGGCCTCATGACATTGCGTGTTAACTGAAACGCCTCATCTGCCACAAGGACATAAGGGACAGATTCTTGAGTGGAGCCTGGTAGCTGGCGTGGTGGTGGTAGATCCAACTGGTTGGTGCGTAGCTGCCGAGCCATAATGGAAGTAAACATGTATTGAGGGTCGGCCAGAGCCAACAATACAACAGAAAAGTATTGTTTATAATTGAAGAATTGGGTGCCAGAGTTCGGCGGCTTACGCACCCGGATATGTTTCCCATCAAGGGCCCCAATACAATTTGGAAACTGGCATTCCTCCTCAAAGTCCCTTGATATCCTCAACCAGTCTTCCATCCTGGGCTCGGGCATGACGACTTGATGTAGTCTTGTCCAGATTTCACTACATGTTGACCTGACTATGCCAGAAATGGTAGATCTTCCAATCAGAAACTCATGGTGTAGGGCAGCATAAGACAGGCCAGTGGCCAGGAAGCTGAAGAACAACAGAAAAGGAACACATTTACAAAACAAACAGGTCCATACATAACAAACTTGGTAGGATTTCAGAGAAAATAACACACACATCTTTGTTTGCACAATGAGTTAGTGATAATCAGTACATATTACAAATAACATTCTGGTCTGTAAGTTGACACATATGTGGACTAAGATGAGGGCATAAAAGTTACTCCAAGAAGCAAAAATACATACTTTGGCCAACACATCTTGAACATAGAGAATATGGTTGTGTAGTACATACCGTATTGTGAGTAGAAGTCGCTCCTCTGCAAATATAGCTTTGCGCATCCTTGTGTCCTGAAAGGTTATCCCGAGCGCACTGTCTCCAAGAGTCTATCAAATGTTGCAAGGCTCATGTGACAGTATTGGTAAAATTTAGTCGGATGCTCCCGCAGAGAAGAATAGAGGCGGTGAAAATGACCTCTTGTGAGTCGTTGCCTCAAAAGTGGATGTACCAACATGCGTCTCCTCCTCCGCGGATCCACTATCACTGGGTATGGTTGACCAAAGCTGCATGACAAAAGCCAGTTGAAGAGAACCTGCTCAGTTGTGTTGAAAGTCAGACTGTTTGCCATGTTGCACATACAACCCCAACACACCTAGTGAAGGCAAGGTCACAAATGGACAGAATGGAGGCAGCCACCTGATCATGAGCCAATAAATAGGGTGCAGGCTAGTGATTTAAATAGTTGCCAGGCCTCAAAACCGTTAAATGTCCATTTTGCAAGGCTGCCATACGGATTACATACGGATGCTGACATGCACAAAATACGCAACCACGCCTTGCTTACGGATGACATACGGAGCACTATTTAGGGCTCATTCATCCGTATTACGCCTGTAAACTACGGACCGTATTTTGCATCGGTTAGTGTGACCCCGGCCTTAGACTTGGGTTAGCTTTGAGTTTAGACTAGGTTTAGGGTTAGGGTAGGGCCAGGGTTAGGGTTACGGTTAGCATTAAGATTAAGGTTTTTTCAAAAGTAAAAAAAATAATGATGTTATGATGACTAGTGTTGAGCGTAAGTGCACGCTAATCAAGTTTGCATTGGGGTCGCCAGTTGGTGCATACCCGAGCACCCTGATGCAAACTCGAGTAGTGAGCACTTACGCTCCACACTAAAGATGACATATTCCATATGATGACCTAATGTTATCAAATTCTGGGTAGTACCTTTTGGTTAAAAATCCTCACTATACCCCTGGATAAAATCCTTGTGGGGTGTAGCTTCCAAAATGGGGTTGCTTGTAGGGGGTTTACACTATTTAGGCACATCAGGGACTCTGCAAATGCAACATGGAGTTCACACTTGATTCCAGACATTTTTCCAATTCGGCATGAGAGCACAATGACAACATTCTGGGATTAGCAATGTGACTTGGTTCACACATACCAATACAAGTCTATAGGTGCATGTGAAACATCAGACTGCACTCGGGAGTCATCCCAGTGAAGCCTGATATATGCCATGTCAGGTCATGGAGGAGATGGAGAAATTACTTTCTCTGTCTCCTCTACACATGTGTTGCGATTCTTTCTTGCGAGAGGATTGGCGCACAGAGCACTGACACACACCTCACGCTCTTAGCAGAGCAGGAGCCGACTGTCATTAGCATATCACATCCGATGCTATATACTTGTATGATTCCAGCCTTATGCATTGACTGCTTCAATACTGTTGAGTAATCAGTGCTGGACTGATAGAGGGAATCCGTCTACCAGCCCAGTTCTGATCAGTGTAACAAGGGCTGATCATTGCTGAGCACATGCAGTATAGGTACTCAGTGCTGGTCATGGCCCAAACTGACTGACTGCTGCGCTCCTGAGGGTAGGTGCACACGTTCAGTAATTGGCAGCATTTTGGATGCTGGCACATCGCCGCTTAGTTCAAAACGCTGCCAGCTATTGAATGCAGGTGAATCTGCATGTGTTCACCAAACCGTGTGGATTCACCGCGTTCAACACATTGGACGGATGAAATGGACGGGTGAAATGTATCTTGTGGAGACTTGCGTCTCCGCAAGATAAATAGACATTCTGCGGTCTGGAAAGACGTGCTGCATGTCCGTCTTTGCAAATGAGCTACGGGCATCATTGCAGGCATAGTGATAACAAAAAACTGACTGGCACATCCAAACTAGTTTGAATAGGTGCATACCAGGAGCAGCTACCTCCATATACAATATACAAAAAAAGGTTGCACTCTATCGAGCTAATGGATCGCCCGCCAGGGCAGTGAGGATACTCGGTACCGGGTCGGTTCTTAAATGGGATGTGTCACGGCAGCGGTGACTCGGTCTGTGGCCCTGGGCATCCAATTAAAGGGATATTTACAAGGGATAATAAAGTTTGTAAAGTTTGTAATGAAGTGTTCATGACCCCACCTGTGGTTTTCGGTCAGGGGACTGACGCTGCTATGCAGATCCTCTGGGATGGTGACAGGGCAGCAGAGATAGTTAAGCTCTCCAAAGGTAGAGCTGTATTCCAGGGCAGTTTGGATGTAGATATTAAGGTGATGTTGGTGGATATGGTGCAGAGCAGATGATGCAGGAATGATTGGAGGACACAGGTGAGGTGCCGTTCCAAAGTTTTACTCACTGTTCTGGTGCAGATTCCCACTTGGTGCCGTGTCCTCCAGGTGAGGGGTCCAGCAAACTCCCAGGTAGATCAGGATACACCATTCCAGGACTCCTTTCAGTATATGCCTCTCCTGGCCATCTCACTGTGCTGGCTTTCCGCCTCCCCTGCCCAACACCTCATAGTCAGTGTCCCAAGCCAGCAGCCGCGGACCTTGTCAGGTGATGTCCTCTCTGCCTCCCCTTGCTCCCTTATTGCTGCCTTTTTGGCAAAGATAACTATGGCTTGTGGCTGAAGCACCTACAGGTGCCCCTGCTTCCGGCTTGCTAGCTGAGTTTGGTGATTTCTCAACTAGTCTCGGGGCCGGTACCCCACTGCAACCTGGTCCCTCCACTTGATGATGATCAGAGTGGATACGGGTCCCACGGGTGGTCTTCTCACTACCTGTGCCCCAAGGACCCCTTCTGCCTTCCAGTAGCTTTCTTTAAACTGTTCCTTTCTGCAGCTCCTCCTGACAGGGAGCTGCTCCACTACACGTCTCTCCACTTTCCTTCCACTCACTGAACTGTCCTCTCCCGCTCTCTAAGCTCCTCCTCTTTTCCTACCATCTCCACCCACTCCTCCCAACACCCTTTACTACCCAGCCAGGGATGAGACCATCCTGCCCTAGGGTACATCCAGAGTGCCCTGTTGCTGTAGTCTATGTTGCGTGCAGGTGTTAGAGTACTGGGTGGTGTTCCCTCCTTACCTGAGAGTGGGGTACCAGAGAGTGGATGAGATGCAGTACTTCTGTGGTGACTGAACCCTCAAGGGTGCCACACTAAAGATTATCAATATGAAACATATAAAATATGAATTATGTGAGGCAGTGACCGGAGTCATATTTGAGCGTTGCTATGTGCCCCCCAGGATGTGCTCAGAAGCGTATTAGATCTGCTGGAGTGCCTTGTGGTCACAGCAGTGTGCCTGTGAGTCACAAGGCAGAATAAAAGTAAGTTTGAACCTGGTCAAGTTATTTTTGACCAAGGAGCTTGTTCAGGAAAACCCGGTATGGGCTTTTATTTTTGAAACAGACTGCAAGAAGGTAGTGAGGACCGGTCCATTTCCTCCAGCCCAGATCTTATGGCCACAGAGTGGAGTGAAGGAAACAAAAACCCTGCAGAAACAGTTTGGGTGTGTCAGTTTTGGTCTTGCAAGCAGACAGCAGTTGGTCTGCAGAGCACTCCCTGTGTGAGGCAACACAGGGCCAAGCGGAGCCAAAAGGTCTGGCACCCCCTGTATACACCTCCAGTGCGGTCACTCTTGGCAACCATTTTCCCGGCTGCGATCTGGAGGATACAGCGTGCAGTGCACTGTGTGAGTTTTTGGACATTAAATACATTTTGTTTTGAACTTGCTTGGATCACTGCCTCATCACTGCACAGCGTGGACACTACTGCTTTACATATGCGACAGTGTGAATTGAGGCATCTCCCAGAGCATGCTGCATGTCGTTTATTAAGTCTGCAATGCTGCAGCTCAAGCCGGCTGACAAGATGGAGGAAATACTTAAGCAGTTGACCCACACCCAGAAGCAGCTGCTGCAGCTCCAGCGGAACAACATGAGCAAAGGCAGCAAGAACAGCAGAAACAGCAGCAGGAGGAGCAGCAGCTACAGCAGCAGGAGCAGCAGATACAGCAGCAGGAGCAGCAGATCTGGCAGCAAGATGCTGCAGCAACAGCAGCAGGAGCAGAACCAATGGCAGCAGGAAAATAATCTGTTGTTGCAGCAGATCATAGCTATATGAGAGGCAAACACCGCAGCGATCCCATACTGATCGGAGGCCCAGGACAGAGTCTGATCAGCCTGAGGAAGATGGCACCTGAGGACAACATGGAGGCCTTCCTCACCATCTTCGAACACACTGTGGAGCAGGAGAGCTTGCCAGTGACCCAGTGGGCTGAAGTGGTGGCCCCTTTTCTGACGGGAGATGCCCAGAAGGCCTGTCTGGACCTCAGTGGGGACGATGCCCTGGACTATGGGAAGCTGAAAGGTGAGATCCTTGCCAGACTGGGGGTTAATACATATGTGTGGGCCCAACGGGTGTTCCAGTGGTCTTTTTCCGAGTCTCGCCCCGCCTGGTCTCAGCCTCTGACTTACTGCAACTGGTTAAAAAATGGCTCCAGCCTGAGACCGTAACCCTGTTCCAGACGGTAGAGAGGGTGGTGGTCGACCAGCTGGTGAGGGCCCCACCAGCAGCCATACAGCATTGGGTGGGGCAAAGGGACCCGGGCACTCTGGACCAGGTAATAGGACTGATAGAACGGTATACAGCCACTCAGGACTTTATACGGGACACTGCTCCACTGCAGCTGTCACGTAAGGTCCCGCCAGCGCAGGAGCCTGGGAAATGTCCCCGACCCTACTGGGGCCAATACGGATCGTTCCCGTACTGAGGGGATATCTCGGAAAGAGAGTGATACAGTTGTTAAGTGTTTGGCGATGCCAAGAGCCTGGACATGTGGTTGCTAACTGCCCCCTAAACACGGAACCCATGGACTGCGGGTATACCCGTCGTGTATCAACGTATGCTGCGCAGCCAGTCTGCACTGCCACTACAGACCCTGCCAATACTGAACCTCAGCGTCATGGTTTGAACAGGGTTCTTGCCCTGAACTCACAGGGTTTAGTGTTCGTGGCCTCTTTCTGGATCTGGGAGGGGTATTTATACTCACTCTTTACCAGGGTTCTCTGTCAGCTATACTGTTGTTCTGGTGTGTCTAACCCCTGGTGTGCGTGTATTCTGCGATGCTTGTTTGCTTCCCGTGTATGACCCGGTCTGTTCCCTCACTCTGTACTCCGTCTCTCGTTTTGGTACTATTGTCTTCTCTGGTTCTGACCTCCTGGCTTAGCTATTGTTACTCCATTACAGTTTGTCCCTATTGTACTGTCTATTGCCCGTTCTGGTTTTCTGATCTATTGCTACGTCCTGACTATCCATTCTGTCTAACCCTTTGGTACTGTTTTGCTATCTTGTGCTTTGACCCCGGCTTCATCTGGTTTCTGTCTCTGTCTATGCCCCTTGGTAACATTGTCCTGTAGTTACCTTTCTAGGAGTTTCCCTGCAGTTCCTAGCTCTGTGGAGCTTAGGCCACGCCCCCAGCAGTCACGTGCTTTAGGTCCTGATACTCTGAAGCACGTATCATCACCGCTGCTGCCCTGCTCCACAGGTATCTTTGAGCATTGTTTTTGTACTCAGGACACACGCACTGGCTCAGTGAGCAAGTGCAGTGTGGGGTTCCTGACACTCAGCTGTGCGAAGTACTCATTAATGGGTACCAGACAGACGCTCTCTTGGACTCAGGGAGCTTGGTGACCCTGGTACACGGGTTGCTGGGGCCTGTCCTAATGGATGGAAGGTGGGAGAAATGTGCATACAAGGGGACCTCCGAGAATACCCGACTGCGGAGGTCACGATCTCCACGCTGTGTGGGGACATAAAATATGTGGTGGGAGTGATAAAGACTCTTCCATATGGGACTGTATTGGGAAGAGACTTTCCCCTGTTTTGTTCCCTCTGGGAGACCAGGGTTAACCCTCTCAGGGAAAATAGTATACCCGAAGATCCTGAGTCAGGGATAACTGCCATAGAAGTTGCCAACATAGGGACAGAGTGTAACACCGATAGGACATTAAACACGCTTTATTTTGACCTTGCTTGGGTCACTGCCTCATCACTGCACAGCGTGGACACCGCTGCTTTACAATAGCAATACAGCTTTTGAATATTAGGAAAAAATGAATGAGACACTTTGCACAAAATTTGACCAAATAATATCTGCCGATCAACTAACGTCAAGGAGGTCCCATAAGTCTGATGGGTCCCTATCCAATGTGAACACCTCTCTTAGACCAGGGTCACACTTTCAAGTGTGATGCAAGAAATTTGCGCATCAATACGAGGCACTGCCGCCGACACTTGTGACCAGAGCATGTGGCTGTATAGAAATACATGCAGCCGCACACTCCAGTCCCGAGTGCCAGCAGCAGCACCTGGTATTATTATTATTATTTATTAATATAACACCATTGATTCCATGGTGCTGTACATAATAAGGGGTTACATACAAATTACAGATATCACTTACAGTAAACAAACTTACAATGACAGACTGATACAGAGGGGAGAAGACCCTGCCATTTCGAGCTTACATGCTACAGGATGGTGAGGAAGGAGACAGTAGGTTGCGGGGTTGCAGCAGTTCCGGTGTTGGTTGAGGTGATATCTCCAGTAGTGGTGAGGTAGTGGGGTCACTGCAGGCTGTAGGTTTTCTTGAAGAGGTAGGTTTTCAGATTCCGTCTGAAGGATCCGAATGTGGTTGTTAGTCGGACATGTTGGGGCAAAGAATTCCAGAGGATGGGGGCTATTCGGGAGAAGTCTTGGAGGCGGTAGGGTGAGGTGCGAATAAGTGTGAAGAAGAGAAGGAGGTCTTAGGAGGATCAGAGATTACATGAGGAAAGGTATCAGAAGATTAGATCAGAGACATATGGGGGAGACAGGTTATAGATGGCCTTGTAGGTCAGTTTTAGTAATTTGAACTGGATACACTGAGGGTATGGAAGCCAGTGAAGAGATCTGCAGAGAGGAGAAGCGGAGGAGTAGCGAGGAGAGAGATGGATTAGTCGGGCTGCAGAGTTAAGGATGGACTGGAGAGGTGCGAGGGTGTTAGCAGGGAGACCACAGAAAAGGATGTTGCAGTAGTCAAGGCGGGAGATGATGAGGGCGTGCACAAGCATTTTAGTAGATTGAGGGCTGAGGAAAGGACGGATTCTGGAAATATTTTTGAGCTGGAGGCAACAGGAGGTAGAAAGAGCTTGGATGTGTGGTTTGAAGGACAAGGCAGAGTCAAGGGTTACTCCAAGACAGTGGACTTCCGGTACTGGGGAAAGCGTGATGTCATTAATTGTGATAGATAGGTCAAGTAAGGAAGATCTGTGAGATGGAGGAAAGATGATGAGTTCAGATTTGTCCACATTGAGCTTGAGGAAGCGAGAGGGGAAGAAGGAGGATATGGCTGGTAGACACTCCGGGATTCTGGACAGCAGAGAGGTGATGTCTGGGCCAGAGAGGTAGATCTGAGTGTTGTCAGCATAAAGGTGGTATTGAAATCCATGGGACTTTATGAGTTGACCCAGGCCAAAGGTATAAATTGAGAAGAGTAGGGGTCCTAGAACAGAGGCTTGGGGGACTCCAACAGAGAGAGGGTGGGATGAGGAGGTAGTGTGGGAGTGGGAGATGCTGAATGTGCGGTTTGAGAGGTATGAGGAGATCCAGGATAGGGCGAGATCTTTGATGCCAAAGGAGGAGAGGATCTGTAGTAGGAGGCAGTGGTCAACTGTTGAATGCTGAGGACAGGTCTAGAAGCAGGAGTATAGAGTATTGTCCATTTGCTTTGGCTGTAAGTAGGTCGTTAGTAATTTTGGTCAGGGCTGTCTCAGTGGAGTGATGGGGGCGGAAACCAGATTGTAGATTGTCAAAGAGTAAGTTAGATGGGAGGTGGGGGGAAAGTTCAGCGTGGGTGTGCAACTCCAGGAGTTTGGAAGTGAATGGGAGCAGTGATATTGGGCGATAGCTGGACATAGCGGTTGGGTCGAGGGTTGGCTTTTTAAGGATAGGCGTGATTGTGGTATGTTTAAAAGCAGAAGGGAAGGTACCGGTAGTGATAGGTTGAAGAGGTGGGTTAGGTGTTATGAATGAGTCACCGTAGGAGGCAAAAACAGAAATACTAGCTAAGTCCAGAAAACCAGAGAAGTTGGCAGCTATCGGATTGCAGACCCCTGAACCTAACAACAACAACTAGCAGTAGCCGTGGGGGGTTCCTGCGGTGCCCTAGACCCCTCGATCACAGCCGGAGAACTACATAGCCTAAAGACAGAAAGGGAAATCTAAACTGCCCCAGAGCAGACCCCAAAGCAATAGGTAGCCCCCAACATATAATGACGGTGAAGCAAGATGAAAAAACACTCACACAGATAGAAAGATAGGCTGAGCAAATGATGGGGCCCAAGCTAACTAAATAGGACAGAATAGAAAAGCTGCTGTCTGCAATCTGCCAAAACCCTCTCAAAAACAAGAGCCAACAGACTGATAGGGAAAAAAGCCCTGAAGACACTAGGCTTCAAAAAGACTATATCAGTACTCAGGTATTTTATGAAGACAGAGCAAAAAGGAATTCAGCTCACCCAGCATGGAAAGGCAGAAATCCAGAAAAACAAGGCAAAAAAACCCAAAACACAAATGCAAAAAGTAGAGCAGAAAACTTAGCTTTTGAGGAGCAGGAATCAGACTGGTCTCCAAGAATCCCTCAGAGTAATCACCCGCAAGGCAGAAGGGCGTCAGCTGCCTTATATCCAGTCAGTAATTCCAGTCACCCAGTCATCATCATTCTGCTCAGGTGCTTTTTAATCAGCCTCACTACCTTCCTTCACCAGAAGAGGGAGTTCATCAGACCTCAATGGTGAAGGGGAAAATGAACTCACAACAGTTAGGGATGGGATTAGTGTGGTGGTGAGGTTGGGGAGGAGGTGGGATGGGGACAAGTGCACTGGTTGTGAGGTGTGATTTGGAGAAGAGGCGATTAAGCTCCCCTTCAGTGATGTTGGAGAGTGAGGTTATGGGGTTTGGGCATTGGTCTGGTATACAAAGGGGTTGTGGTGGTTGAACAATGAAGACTTGCCTTGTTTGGTTGATCTTATTTTTGAAGTGTGTGGCAAAGTCCTCAGCAGAGATGAGGGAGGTTGGAACGGGCAGTGGTGGGCGGAGGAGGGAGTTGAAAGTTTTGAATAACTGTTTGGGATTGTAGGATAGGGAAGATACGAGGGTTGTGAAGTAAGCCTGTTTAGCAGAGGTGAGGGCAGATTTGAAAGCGAGTGTTGCCTGTTTGAATGCAGTTAAGTCGTCTTGCGAATTTGTTTTCTTCCAATGCCACTCTGCAGCCCTGGACACTTGCCGGAGCTTTTTAGTGGTGTTATTGTGCCAGGGTTGTCTGTCGGTACGTCGCATTCTGCCATGAATGTGAGGGGCGACCGTGTCAATAGCTGATGTAAGAGTGGCATTGTAGAAAGCAGTGGCACTGTCTGTGTCTTGGAGTGAGGATATGGATGTCAGTGGTAGAATAGAGTCAGAGAGTGCGTGGGTGTCTAGGTGTGCAAGGTTTCTGCGGGAGTGCGCATGTTGCTGGAAATGGCTGCCAGGAGAGGAGGACAGGGATGAGAAAGTGAGTAGATGATGGTCAGAGAGAGGGAGAGGGGAGGTGGTGAAGTTAGAAAGAGAGCAGAGGCGGGTGAAGACCAGGTCTAATGTGTGTCCGTCTGTGTGGGTGGCTGAGGAGGACCACTGAGTAAGTCCAAAGGATGAAGTAAGGGACAGGAGTTTGGAGGCTGCTGACTGAAGGCTATCAGTGGGGATGTTGAAGTCACCCATGATGATAGTGAGGATGTCAGTTAAAGTGAAGAAGCCAGGTAGAGAATTGGTCAATGAAGGCAGTGGTCGGGCCTGGAGGTCGGTATATGATGGCCACTTGGAGGTTGGAGGGAGAGTAGATGCGGGCAGAGTGGACTTCAAAAGAGGGGAGGATTAGGGAGGTGATATAGAAGAGTTAATGGTTTGCTTTTATATCCCTTTAAATGCCTTTAAGACTTCAATTGCCTTTTGCCTAATATTGCTAGAATTATTCTTATGTAGACTACTAGTCTCTGTCTTCAAGGAAACTATACTTGTTATCATATGTGTTCTCAACAACGTGTTCTGGGTACATTGTAAACAAGGTTCGACCCTGAGGTGATGGTGGGGGCCAAATGAGCTCCATAGAGTCACATATTGCTGTAAATGGTATACATTCCTTGTATTTCATTACGTCAGATAAAGTGATTTGACCACGGCTTGTGTGTTGAAGTCTCTTTGTCTCCAAGCGCTTGCACAGAAAGGGCAAAAAACCTGGTAATTCGGACTCACTGGTGATCTGGCACAGCTGACGCTTGGTCAGAACAAAAGCAGCTACGACAGTTTTTGGCACCCAACGTGGGGCCGTGGAAACCAGCCTATTTGGAATCCGTATGTGGGAGCTTCCTGGGAGGTTGAAAATGCAGAATCCAGGCTGCAGCAGGTGAGAACATTTATTCTTACATTGATTCTGCATCTGCAACCTTTCTAAGGATGCCTACATACAGTATCTCTGGGTAAGACTGTACAAACACGGTTCAAAAGAACCCACATCACCAGTGAGTGGTGAGTATGGCTGTATGAGAGTTGAATAATAGAGTAATAAGATAATAATTGTCATCTGTATTATCTGTTAAACTGTTCTGGCAATATACTAATATACTAACTGGCTGTGTACTGGTGTACTGTGTAGCATAGAGCCTGGGATAGACTCTGTGCAGCGTCTATTTTGGATTGGCAGTAAACCATATGAGGCTGTATTTTGTATAGGGCTGTGGTTTTTGGTTGTTTTGGACCTTCTGACGTTGGTTTGGTTTTCATTGATTCTTGTTGTTAAAAAGTTGGCTTTGGTGTTCTCAGAGTGTCAGTGGACACTGCTGTAGGTTAAGGTGTCAAATCCAAAGTCCAAGATAGGCAGGCTGTGTGAATCCTTGTATGTATGTCTATGAGAACCTCTGAATGAGTTGAGAGATGATTAATTGAGTATAAAAAAATCCCTGAATGAGCAAGTATGAATGAATCATCACACATCATTTTTGTGTCAAGAGATTTGTTACCTTTCTAGTTGTGGTGGAATCCCGGACAGATGCGTTATAGATATTTCAAATCTACATCTGAGACTGAATGAATTGAGTAATGATATAGCTCGTGTTATATGTGGCATTACGTTGTAAAGTTTCCTGAATGCAGAAAAAGGGCAAGACTCAGTTAATCTCATTATACAGTTATGTGCTCTTACAGTGAAATCCCGTGATTTTGAGGTTTTTTTGTAGAAATTGATTTTGATAAGTCAAAAGAACTACGGAATTCTGTGAAAGATGCTACATGCTGATGGGGGGGAATGATGCCGCTGCGCAGTTTTTCTTCTCCCTTCGCTCTTATCTCTGCTGAGTGTGAGCTGTGCTCAAAATTCTCTGTAATTCTATCCGTAAGGTACGCGCTGAAAGATTTGTGCATTTTAAAGCAACAGTACTTAATTGAAGTGGAATTAAATTTTGTAAGTTGGAAGATTGAAAGTAAAATACGGTGCCTAATTTAGAAGGAAATTGTAAGTGATTGTTTGGTCATTGATGTGTTTGTTTGGTCATTAATGTGGTTTGAACCTGCTTCTAGTTGTGCGATTGATTTGTATAGCAAATTGTGGATCAACAAAGGAGGTAGCCGACTGTATGGCTGATAAAGTAGGTCAGAGGCCTATCACACCTGGGCCTTCTTACTTTAGTCAGCGGGTTTTTTTTTGTTGTGGGTGAGAGGCGAGGGCAAGGAGCCCTCTGGATATACCTTGGCAGGCTCGCTCTGACTTGCTACGTGTGGCCGCCCGTAGATATGGTTAGGCACACTAGAGGGGCATTTCAGAATAAAGGTGAGCTGTCTAAAGTTGAAGTAGCCTTCCCACAACAATCCATGGAGCTGGGCTGGAAGGATGCAGGCCTGTTCCTATTCTAGCCAGCTGATCTAACGGGTGAGAGGCAGAGAGCCTTCTCGTTACATCCTGTAGGTCTACCGGGTGAAAGGCAAGGAGCCTTCCCGCTACACCTTGGCAGACTCGCTCTGACTTGCTACGTGTGGCCGCCCGTAGAATGGTTAGGCACACTAGAGGGGCATTTCAGAATAAAGGTGAGCTGTCGGTAGAAAAAGGTTGAAGCCATGGCAACTTTTTCTGTGTAGAGTCGGTGCCCCCAATGGGATCCAAGACAGCTATGCAAATTGTAAAAGACAGAGAAGAAAGGAAGCAGTGAAACAGGAAACAGGTTGGACCAATACTGAAAAAGACAAAAATACCAGAGTGTGAATGTTTGGATGTACAAAAAGGCACAGACAAGGGAAGAAAATAGCAAGTGAATAAATAATGCTTGAGAATGAATGTGCAGCAGTATGGAAGGTGTATTATGAATGTTTTGATTGACAAAATTTAACCAGAGACCAAGACAAAACAGATGGACTTGTAAACACTGTGATCAGACTCAGACAAACCCAGACTTAATAGCTACTTGTGTGACCTGTGCTACTGACCTAAGCGAGTTGTGCTAAATCCTGTCCAGACAAGATCATAAGAAGCTGACATGATAGTGTGGATAGTGGGGACATTGACCATTGAGGAGTAAGCTGACAGTAGACATCAGACGACCAACCCCATCAGGACATAGAAGTGCGACTAGAATAAGAAAGATGCAGGTGTATTATCCCTGGAGCCCCTCTGACCAGCTAGCTTTGTTGAAGCAGTTGCCTGACCCTGAGGACCAATCATTCCCGTTTTACAGACACATAAAGGAAATACAGCAGACATATAAGTGTACCTGGGCAGACCTAGAGAGGTTGGTGAGTTTAAAGGCAGGTGACGCACTAAGACATATAATTAAGACACACACAGATGTGACAAAGAATCAGGCTTGGGGCATGGATGATAAATCTGCACGGTCTGGGGATACGTACTGTGAGTCACTAAGACAATGGGCTACAGTGGAACAATCAGAGCAGTCCATACTCCTGACCAATGTGACACAGTAAAAAGGAGAGAGGGTAGAGATGCACTTTGGACGGTTACAGCTGAAATGGGCAGACATGGGGTACATTTGCATAAACCCACTTGATATTAGAATACTGGTAAATGCATTCATTGACGGTATGAACAAAGACTTACGAGATGCAGTACAGACAGCCAGACCTGAATGGAGATATGTAGATCCGAAAAGACCTCCTGAAGGTGGCTAAAGAAGTTGAGCAAGCAAGGACAATAAGACGACCTGTCATGTATGCTGGAGCACAAGGAAAAAAGTGGAGACGTAATAAGGGACCTAAGGACATAGAAACAGTGAGGTGCTGGAATTGTGGTACTTACAAAACTTATTGTTAGTGACAATACCCCTATGAATTTACTGGGAGCAGATGTGCTGAGTGCGATCCCGGCCATCATACAGTACTCTCCTGAGGGTATTACAGTCACAAGTCCCCTCTCAGATAAACATTTGTGTAAGATTGCGGTGGTGTATATGACAAAGCGGTGAAACTAACACCTGACACCAAAATGCCTGTGGATTCAGAAAAGGGGGAATTGGTGACCGTATTAGCAAGTGAGGAAGGATACTTTGACATGACGCATGAACATGTCTGCATAGAACTGATGAGTCAGGAGACAGTTGGGTTTGCACACGTTCATGAAAAACCTGTTCCTAATGCAGACTTTGAGTTTCTTTTTTGTAGATGGCTCCAGATACCACCAGGATGGACGATTCTACACTGGATATGCAGTAGTATCCTCACATGAGGTAATCCGAGCGGAACCACTCTCTCCTCACATGTCGGCGCAGGAGGCAGAGTTGAAGGCACTCACTGAGGCGTGTAGAGCCGCTGCAGGTAAAGTCGCTAATATTTTCACAGATTCGAAGCCCATTAAAAATGCAGAGCTGGTGAAACAATTGATGGAGGCATTGATGTTACCAGTCCAGGTTGGCATTGTCAAGGTAAAAGCACACACAAAGGTGACTCCGTGGAGGTAGAGGGCAATAGAAGGGCGAACGAGGCTGCTAAAATAGCACAAGGCGGCCTAGAGAGAGCAGTGGACGGTGGCGGGGAGTCAGCGTATTCCAGCCACATTGGGTCTAGATGTCCTGAAATCCCTCCGGCAAAAGGGTGCCCAAACAGAAAAGGTACACCGGGGGAGACTGGGAGCTGAGCTGAACTCAAATGGAGTATGGGAGAATAAGGATAAATTGTGCCCACCAACGTCCCTCTTCCCAATCATGGCGCAAGCAGCACATGGCCCCACTCACACCTCAAAAAGTCACATGTGTGCCATGGTAGATGCCTTCTGGTTCGCTCCTGGTTTCAGTTACGCAGCCACAAAACTTGTACAATCATGCCTCATCTGTGCACAGCACAACCCAGGTAAAACAGTAAAAGTCACTAAGAAAGCGACACCTAGGCCTCTCTACCCATTTCAGAGACTGCAGATTGACGACATACAGCTACCAAGGTAGGAGTGTATGCAAATATCCTAGTATGTGTAGATCTCTTCTCTGGTTGGCCGGAAGCCTATCCGGTAAAATGTGCAAATGCTAAAATGACTACAGACAAACTGATGAAAGAACTGATCTGCAGGTATGGTGTCCCAGAAGCCACAGAAACAGATAGGGGTACACACTTCACGGGAGAAATAATGAGGGAAGTCATGCAGGCCCCGGGTGTACAGCAAACATTTCATACACCATATAGGCCACAAAGTAGTGGGAAAGTGGAAAGACTAAATGGGACACTTAAACTGAAAATTCAAAAGGCCATGGCAGACACAGGAAAGAGCAGGGTAGAGTGCTTGCCTCTTGCACTCTTTTCAGTCAGACACACTCCAAATAGAAAGACAGGCTTGTCTCCCTTTGAAGTCCTGTTTGGTAGTGCACCAAAGACTGGTCTGTACTTCCCACAGGTGCTACAAATGCAACAGGGTGCTATGACAGCCTACGTCCAGGCCTTGCAGGAAAGACTTAATGTGGTGCATAAACATGTGTTCTCATACATTCCAGATCCTAATGCCAGTGCAGATGTGCATCAGCTGAATCCAAGTGATTGGGTGGTTATACGCAGACACGTGAGAAGGAGCCTGGACCCACGATTTGACGGCCCCTTCCAAGTCCAGCTGACCACATCCACCTCAGTAAAACTTGAGGGAAAGCCCACCTGGATCCACGCCAGTCACTGCAAGAAGGTCCTGTCAAAAGCAGAATGACTGTTCTCCTCATCACCTTGCTTGCAGTGACAGGATTACTGCACTCTACAGAGACACAGGACAAACTCTTAAATGCTGATTGGGACAACAAACTTATTCGGCATCATGCTCTTCTTATAAAGGACATGGAAGGACAGAAACTGAAGGACTGTTGGATCTGTACACACAGCCCTGTGTCTGCGAGGATTATGCCGTACTTAGCCTTACCTCTGGAGCCATGGGAGGTATTAACCCCACACTGCATACACAATGAGACTTGGACTCAATCTAGGTGTGCCCCGTGATATATCTGCCTCATTGGCTATAGTCGAATGGGCCGCTAATCCCTGGTTTCAGTTTAATATAACGCGGCCTAAAGGAACAAATGTGGTGGCGGGAATATGACTCAGATGTCGGAAATATGGTCGCCAGGAAGAGGACAGAAATCCCTCACTCAGACCCCATTTCCAATGATTGACTGTAGTTCAGTCTTCAACACACTGGAGCAGACACCTGTGGTGAGGACAATAATTGCTTCCGCATATACACTCGCGATCAAACACAGGTTAATGATACGGTGTACCAAGATGGTGTTGAAGGCTGTAAATCATCTACGGGTAAAATAATAAGGAAAGAAAGGGGTAAATGTACATCTGGTATAAGTGGAAAACAAATGAATAATACTTGGTGTTCCCATAAACCTATGTCAGGACTTTTGAGTTTATACCAATGTATACAGACCCCTGGTCACGTTTGTGTTCTCCCTGACGGAGTATTCTTGGTTTGCGGACATCGTGCCTACAGGTGGGTGAGCCCGGACATAAGAGGGGTCTGCACTCTTGCTAAACTGACACCAACCACTTTCATAGTTCCTCATAGTAAAATAGACACTGCAGCAGTTCCAATTCATACCTTGTATAGAAGGGCTGCAGACAATAAGCCAAATGGTAGGCCGCATCTAGTAGAAATGGGGATAACAAATAAAATATTCCGTAATATGCTAATATACCCCTTCGTAACACAACTGTGGGATAAATTAGTGGAAGCTACCGACTACCTGGACGATCAGATTTTCCAGATTCTTGAAGTTCTTAATGAAACTAATACAATACAGAGACAATCGTAGTTACTAATCAACTTACTATAGTACTAGATTACCTGACAGCAAAAGAAGGAGGAATGTGTCAAATAATTGGTCCCACCTGTTGTAATTATATCGACCCTGCTGGCAATCACCAGATCAGGGCCAGTATAGACAAAATAGGTGAACTTAGAGACCAATGGTTAAAGCAGCACAGTGCAAACTGAGACTCCTGGTGGGGTAACACATTCTCTTTCCTAAATCCAGCAAATTCGTTTAATGACCTTGCAGGATGGATTTTTTTTTGGCATTATATAGACTTGTATGCAAAGTTTGTTGTTTTGCTTATTGTTTTATGTAGCCATAAAAGCGCTAATATATGTATTACTTAAGCTACTGAATAATGTATTCATAAAAAAGGAATCTAAAGCTGAACCTTCTGTAGTGTATCATAGACCCCAGGTGGCCATTGCTGATGGGGAAAGTGAGTGTCCACAGTGGATGGGCGAAGCAGGTAGGAAGCCCCCTTATGGGTACTAGACCCATGAGACAGTAGCTCCTTTGTGGACATCAGCTGACCCTGTGGCAAAGGTTATACCATTTACAAAAGGGGAAATTGATATAGAAGAGTTAATGGTTTCCTTTTATATCCCTTTAAATGCCTTTAAGACTTCAATTGCCTTTTGCCTAATATTGCTAGAATTATTCTTATGTAGACTAATAGTCTCTGTCTTCAAGGAATCTATACTTGTTATCATATGTGTTCTCAACAACGTGTTCTGGGTACATTGTAAACAAGGTACGACCCTGAGGTGATGGTGGGGGCCAAATGAGCTCCGTAGAGTCACATATTTGTGTAAATGGTATAAAAACATTCCTTGTATTTCATTACGTCAGATAAAGTGATTTGACCACAGCTTGTGTGTTGAAGTCTCTTTGTCTCCAAGCGCTTGCAACAGAAAGGGCAAAAAACCTGGTAATTCGGACTCACTGGTGATCTGGCACAGCTGACACTTGGTCAGAACAAAAGCAGCTATGACAGAGGGAAGAGGTGGGATTGGGTTGAAGGTGCAGTTGGAAGAAAGGACAAGGCCCACTCCTCCACCATGTCTGTTGCCAGGGCGAGGAGTGTGGGTGAAGTGGAGGCCGCCGTAACACAGCACGGCAGGGGAGGCGGTGTCAGAGGGTGTCAGCCAGGTTTCTGTGAAGCCGAGAAAGGCAAGATTACGAGAGAGAAAGAGGTCATGAATCACATGATGCTTATTGCAGATGGAGCGGGAATTCCAAAGTGCTCCAGAGAGAGGGAGCAGGGGGTTGGGTGTCAATGGCATGGGTTTTAAGTTGGAAAGATTGCGGTAGTTTTTATTAGATAGGGAGCAGTAGGAAGGGGTAGTAATGGGGGTTATGAGCTGTGGGGGTACAGGATTGGGAGATATGTCGCCAGCAGTGAGGAGAAGCAGAGAAAGGAAGAGCAGAAGGGAGAAGGAGAGTGGGCAGCTTGTTTTGGGTTTCATTCGGACAGATTTTAGGTTGAGGAGCAGTTCAGCAGAGGAGGTCAGGTGGGGAGGAAAGAGGGAAGGGGAGATGATTATTTGGTAAGAGGGTGCTGGGGTTTGGGGATAGCGAAGGAGAGTAAGGATTAAAGGAGCAAACACTGTGAGGGCATATGTAAGCATGTCGAAGGAGTAGGCGGGTGAATAGAAAAGCTAGATACAAGTAATAAGAGGTGCTTACTCAGCAGACAAACCCAAAAGAGACAGGTACATAGTGTGGGGTCCTGACTCCTGCCATGAGTAACTGCCGTTCTAATAACTGCATCTTCATGATACTTTTGCTGCAGTGATACTTATGCTGCAGGGAGACACGTGCCTGACTCACACACATGCCCCCTTAGGAGGCATCTGAATATATTGGACTAAGTAGAGGATCGGGTGAGAGGGATTGTGCGAACTGATTTGGGATAAGTTACCAATTGCCTAGCACACCAGGGGAGGTTACACAATCAAAGGCACAGGGCCTGGCTACATCCATATGCTAGTAACACCTTGCACCTGATAACATCTCTACTGGCCCCAACATGGATTATACAGCAGTAGGTCGCAAGGGTGACCCCGACCTTAAGGGGGTTTTACACATAGCGATATCGCTAGCAATATCGCTAAAACGTCACTGATTTTGTGACGTTATAGCGATATTGTTAGCGATATCGCTATGTGTGATACTTATCTCTGACCGGCTCCCCCGCTGTCCATCGCTGATCGCGCGAGATCGGCCGGCTCCATTTCTCGTCGTCAGCTTCCTGCTGGGCTTCCTGCTGTGTGAGACGAGCGACGCTGGACGCGGGCGGGCGGACGTCTGGATCGCTGTGTGTGAAACGTAAGTATCGTGCGCTGCGTCGCTGCTGCATCGCTGTGAGATCTTCCTGTGTGGAAGCTCACTAGCGATCATTTAGCGATGCACCAGCGATCCTGACCGGGTCGTATCGCTGGTCAGATCACTGGTGCATCGCTAAATGTAAAAGGGCCTTTAGGCTGATGTCTGAATTCCTGGGTGAATGTGGACACCTCTCTGAGTAAAGCCTACACATATGGGTAGATAGGAACCTACTGTAATTAAAATCACTACATGGTGAAGGGTGGAGTACTCAGTCAGTAAGCTAACATAGAAATGGCAAAAAACTGACTGGCACATCCAAACTAGTCTGAATAGGTGCATACCAGGAGCAGCTACCTCTATATACAATATACAAAAAAAGGTTGCACTCTATCGTGCTAAAGAATGTCAATATGAAATATATGAAATATGAATAGCAATATGGCTTTTGAATATTAGGAAAAAAAATAATGAGACGCTCTGCACAAAATTTGGCCATGTGTGCATGCATAGTGGGCATGGGATTGTTTGAAATCACATTCACTATGCTGTAACAGCTGGATGCTGCGGGTTGAACATTGCACAAGTACACAGCATCTAACATGCAGCCTTTACGGACGGTGTGCACCTACCCATAGACTTCTCAGTGCTAGGCTTATGGAGGGATTCCCTGACAGAATCCCTCTACTAGTTCAGTGTTAAGTGCTTATCATAAGCACATCAGGGAGTCTACACCCTGGTCGGCACTGTGAGAGAACTAAGGCCTCGTTCACACGTCCGTGTCTCTGGTACTTGAAGTGACTTTTTTCACACGTACCAGAGACACGTACTCACGTAGACCCATTCAAATGAATGGCTCTATACACAAATCGGTGTGTTTCCACGGACCGTGTGTCCATGGCCAAAACACGCTGACATGTCCTTTTTTTGCCGCCAGCACAGATGGCAAAACGTCCCACACACATGCACATGGAGAGCACAGATTGATGTCCTCCGTGTTTCATGCATCGGCATTGGAGAAAAAGTGATACAGTGCTGTTCCTCGGCGGCAGGTGCTGAAGCCAGATGTCATCATTCTCCCCTGCTCTGTCAGCGAGCAGAGGAGACTGATGACAGCCGGCTTCAGCACCTGCCGCCGTGGAACAGCGCTTACTGTAGTACTTCTTCCCCAGAGGCTGTCCGTGTGTTACTGATGCTGCACACAGGTGGCACACAGTTGCCACACGTGTGCCACAGGTAGTACACAGAGAATATGGGAAGCAAGGTGTGCCACAGTCCGCGCTGCTGAGTCCACAAAATCACCTGGGATGCAAGATGTTGTAGCATCTTGCATCCCAGGTGATTTTGTGGACTCAGCAGCGCGGACTGTGGCACACCTTGCTTCCCATATTCTCTGGCAGTTTTTCCACGTTGGAGTGGTTGGTGGAGGTCCTGCAGCAGCTGATACTGTGTTATGTCTTCAAGCCAGTTGTGGGTTACACAACTGGAATAGGTGAGTGGTACTGCATTACACCACTCACATCGTAGTGTCACTAGTGATAGGGCGCTATTGCGCCTCTTGTTCCCCCACCCTTTTTGTATTGATACAGGTAGTACACACACAGACACATGTACACGGATATCTTCGGTACCAGTTTTTCCGGTACCGGAAATAAACGGACGTGTGAAACAGGCCTCAAACTGTATATCCTGAATGCTTTTGACAGGAATAAGTGGTATTTCCACATTAATTCTCTGATTAGCACTAATTAGCGCTCAGCAGTAAATACATTAGTCAGTATTTCCCTAGCCCTAGCTTACCCTGTGCTGTAAACACCACATATCCCTAGCTGAACATCAAAAGCACTCAGCATATACAGTATTACCGATGTCACAGTGCCAGCCGGGGTGCAGACTGACTGCTGCATCACTGATGAGCGTTCAGCATTAGCCTTGTAAAGTGCTTTCACCATGGAAATCGGTCTACAAGTCCAATGCTGATCGCTAGAGTTGAGCGAAACGGGTCGAAAAAATTGAAAAGTCGCCGACTTTCGCCAAAGTCGGGTTTCATGAAACGAAACCCGACCTTAGCGTGAGGTCGGCCACGAGGTCGGCGACTTTAGCGCCAAAGTCGCATTTCAAAAGATGCTTGAGCGCCCTTTTTGCAGCCAATCAGGAAGAACGGACACTGTGGGTAACGTGATGACATAGGCAGCGGTCACCACCATCTTGGAGAAGGGCATGCAAGTGATTAGCTTGCTTTGTGGGGCGTCACAGGGGGTATAAAAGGGCGGGGACGCCGAAAGCCATGTTACTCATGCTGATCTCAGAATAGGGAGAGCTGCTGCTGATTCTGTATGGAGAGTGTTAGGCAGGGAAGAAGATACCAAAAACTGATTCTGCTGCTAGCGATTTTGCCTGTACAACACACCAGTCACTGTGCAGTGCACGGGGAGGCAATATTTTGGTGCATAAGCTCTGTTGGTTATTAGGCTGCCTTTTAAGGCTACCTGGTAGCTGCATTGCTGTGTGCCCACTGCTGAGCAAACTGCTTTTTTCAAAGCAATCCAGATTTTATTGTTTTGTCCTTGTGAGTTACTGAGCGTTCATTTTTCACACACCGTACAGTATATTTGCTGTTTGATTACATTCAAAACTATAGAGAGACAGTGTGTGTCAGTCCGCATACTAAAACACGGAGTTTGACAATTTTACATACACTGGACAGCGGTGTACGTGCACGCTCCTCTCTCAGTACCGTGTAACGGCTGTTATCACGGCCACAGTGAAGCTATCTGTGTGTGACTCTGTAAGGAAAAGTAGAGGAGTTGTTCCATTCTTACAGACCTCCACCTTATAGTTTTGTCTGGTTTTCAAACAGTTTAGTATATTTGCTGTTTGATTACATTCAAAACTAGAGAGAGACAGCGTGTGTCAGTCCGTATACTAAAACACAGAGTTTGACAATTTTACATACACTGGACAGCGGTGTACGTGCACGCTCCTCTTTCAGTACCGTGTAATGGCTGTTATCACGGCCACAGTGAAGCTATCTGTGTGTGACTCTGTAAGGATAAGTCGAGGAGTTGTTCCATTCTTACAGACCTCCACCTTATAGTTTTGTCTGGTTTTCAAACAGTTTAGTATATTTGCTGTTTTATTACATTCAAAACTATAGAGAGACAGCGTGTGTCAGTCCGTATACTAAAACACGGAGCTTGACAATTTTACATACACTGGACAGCGGTGTACGTGCACGCTCCTCTCTCAGTACCGTGTAACTGCTGTTATCACGGCCACAGTGAAGCTATCTGTGTGTGACTCTGTAAGGATAAGTCGAGGAGTTGTTCCATTCTTACAGACCTACACTGTAGGGAGATTCCAGTTCTGCCCAATTCTATATACACCTTGTAGTTTGTCATACGTTAGGCAATTTCTGCCGGTCACATTGCGGTGTTAAATAAACAGGGCCTGACTGAATCCCACAGTGTCCTGAAGTGTAGAGACATTCCAATTCTCCACAGTCCTCTATACACCCTTCTAACAGCATAGAGAATCTGCCTGTCATATTGCGGTGTTAAATAAACAGGGCCTGACTGAATCTCACAGTGTCCTGAAGTGTAGAGACATTCCAATTCTCCACAGTCCTCTATACACCCTTCTAACAGCATAGAGAATCTGCCTGTCATATTGCGGTGTTAAATAAACAGGGCCTGACTGAATCCCACAGTGTCCTGAAGTGTCTCCCCAGTATTATATACACCTTGTACCTTGTATTACGGTACCAGAGAGTTGGTGTAAATTTGGGTAAATTTTTCCAAAAAATGAGGAAGTGTGGTGGAAGAGTCCGTGGAAGTGGGCGGGGGTTGGCAATTGGTAATGATGGTGTTAGTGTTGGTGGTGGATCTGCTGGTAGTGGCAAAAGCAAAATAGCACCTAATACTGGAGGTGTTGAGGCTGCGTCATCGTCTGGATCCACAAGGCCTCGAAGGCTCCCTTTTCTGGGAGTAGGTAAACCGCTTCTAAAGCCGGAGCTTCAAGAACAAGTTTTGGCTTACAGTGCTGACTCAGCCTCCAGCTCTATCGCCTCCTCTTCTGAAGTTTTAAAAAATAAAAGCACTGAGTCGTCATTGGAGGCTCATGGTCATGAACCACACCTTTCCTTGTGTCCTTCACCCCTACCAAAATTGAAGGATGCGGTAGGCCACACTACAGATTACTCCATGGAGCTGTTTTCACATACCATGCCTGGGTTATCAAGTCAAATCGTGAATTACCCAGGCCAAGATGAATCTGACATGGAGTGCACTGATGCACAGCCACTGCTAGATTTATCTGCTGGTACATTCACTCAAAACACTACATTGTCCTCGCAGTGTACTGAGCCAGAATCTGACCCTGATGAAACTCAGTTGCCCCCTCCCGCATACTATGCCACCATACACGGTGACACAGAGGAAGGTGCACATGACATTGAAGAGGAGGTGATGGATGACCCAGTTGTTGACCCAGATTGGCATCCATTGGGGGTAGAGTGTGCCGCTGCCAATAGCTCAGAAGAGGAGGAGGAGCATCCGCAGTGGGCATCGACATCGCAACAGTTGTTATCTGGCAGGCCCGGAGCAGTCCAAAAACGGGTTACAAAAACCCAAAAAATTGCAGGACAGCTTGGCCAGACGGTCAAATAAGCACAGCGTGCAAGGCCTCAAACTGTCTTCCCTAGTAGGAAGAATGCAGTGTGGCACTTTTTTGAACAAAATCCTAATGATCAGGCAAAGGTAATCTGTAAGAAGTGCGCAAAGACCTTTAGCCGAGAGAAAAATCTGGGAAATTTGAATACCAGTTGCATGCTAAGACATTTAACCACCATGCACTTGCAAGCTTGGATGGACTACCAAAACTCACGTACCACATGTGCTACTGCTCCCAAAGAAGGTAGTCAGCAACGCAACATTGTTTCCCCCACTATAAGTCCACCGGTTAGCACACCACCAGCAGCAAACGTTGAGTTGTCGTCGCAAGGGCAAATCATTCAGGGAATTACACTGTTATTGCAACGAAAGACTGAATCTAGGCCTTCAGAAAGAACACCAACTCCATCACCATCATCAACCCTCTCTCAGTCTGCCATGTCCACCGCTACTTCCACCATATCCAGCTCTCAAGTCCAGCTCACCCTACCAGAGACTATGAGTAGGACAAAAAAGTGCTCATTCTCTCATCCGCGTACACTGGCTTTGAACACCCACATTGCCAAAATAATCTCATTAGAGATGATGCCCTATCAGTTGGTTGAAAGCGCAGCTTTCCGCGAACTAATGGCATACACAGTTCCATGCTATGAACTACCCAGTCGCCACTTCTTTTCTCGCAAAGCCATCCCAGCCCTCCACCTTCATGTGAAAGACCGCATTGTCCATGCACTCAAGCTGTCAGTCAGTGGAAAGGTGCACCTCACAACTGATGCATGGTCCAGTAGGCATGGCCAAGGCCGTTACGTGTCCATCACAACTCACTGGGTTAATGTGGTGGATGCAGGGTCCACAGGGGACAGCGGTGGTGGCACAGTGCTGCCTAGCCCACGGTATAGGAAACAGTAGGCTGTAGGCGTTCGACCCTCCTCCTCCTCCAGAAGCGAAAGCTGGTCCACAGAGCGCAGTCGCACGAGCACTGCATCCGCAGTTGACAGTGTTGCAAACGAGGTGTCCCCCTATCGATCAGCTAGTGGAAAGCGTCAGCAGGCTGTGTTGCAGATGATGTGTTTGGGCGACAGACACACCGCAGAGAGCCGACTACTTTCAGCGACAAACTGAGTCATGGCTGGGCAGTCTACATCTTGAGGCAGGCAAGGTAGTTAGTGATAACGGCCGGAATTTTGTGGCAGCCATAGCCCTTTCAAAACTCAGACACATACCTTGCTTGGCTCACACCTTGAACCTGGTGGTGCAGTGCTTCCTCACTAATTATCCGGATTTAACAGGCCTGCTCCTTAAGGTTTGAAGACTGTGCTCGCACATCCGCCGGTCACAGGTACACTCCAGTCGTATGCAGAAGCTGCAGCGATTGCTCCACCTTCCCAAGCACTGCCTAATTATCGACGTTGCAACAAGGTGGAACTCCACCCTGCACATGGTTGAGCGGCTGTGCGAACAAAGGAAGGCCGTAATGCATTTGTGGGAGGATACACGGGCAGGCACTTTGAGGGCAGACATGGAGTTGACAGGTGTGCAGTGGTCGAAGCTGAAAGACCTCTGTAAAGTCCTTCAGTGTTTTGAGGAATGCACACGGCTGGTAAGCGCTGACGACGCCATCATAAGCATGAGCATCCCACTTATGCGTCTGCTCATGCAAACTTTGACGCACATTAAGGAGCAGGCGTCTGCAGCCGAGGTTGATGAGGAGGAAGAGGAGGAGGGAAGCCTTGATGACAGTCAGCCATTGTCTGGTCAGGGAACGGTCGTGGACGAGGTGGAGGAAGAAGAGGAAGAGAAGGAGGATGGTGATGGGGATGATTATTTAGGGGAGGGAGGATGCTTCTCGTGGGGCAAGAGAAAATGTTGGCATGGCAAGGTCTGGTACAGGGTTTGTGCGTGACTAGAGGGATGTGGATTTGCCAGAAAATGCTCCTTCACCCAGCACTCGCAGTGCATCATTGACACCGGGAACATTGGCCCACATGTCAGATTATGCCTTGCAGATCCTAAAAAGGGACCCCCGCATTGCCAAAATGATGAACGATGATGACTACTGGTTGGTCAGCATCCTGGATCCACGCTATAAAGGCAAATTCCAAAACATCATGCCACAGGAGAACCTTGACCTAATATTGGCTAACAAACAAGCTACTCTGGTAAACCGGTTGGTTGAGGCATTCCCAGCACACAGCAGCGGTGATGGTTCTCACACGAGCCGTAGGGGCCGGGGGCAACTTGGAAGCGGTGTTGGTGGTGGACACATCAGAAGTGGTGCTGGAGACAGGGATTTCATGACCATGTTGTGGACTGATTTTTCAAGTCCCGCTCACAGTACTGGTAATACTGCATCGATTGAAAGTGACAGGAGACAGCACTTGTCAAGTATGGTTAAAAACTACTTTTCCTCCCATATCGATGTTCTCCCTCACAGGTCATTCCCATTTGACTATTGGGCAGCTAAACTGGACACCTGGCCTGAATTGGCACAATATGCCTTACAGGAGCTCGCATGCCCAGCTGCAAGTGTGCTATCGGAAAGAGTCTTCAGTGCTGCTGGATCAATACTGACAGAAAAAAGGACCCATCTGTCGACCCAAAATGTGGATGATCTAACCTTCATTAAAATGAACCATGCATGGATTTCCAAGGATTTTGTCCCACCTTACCCTGATGACACATAGGTTGCCAGAAAAATTGTTTTCTTTGGTCTGCCTGTTCCTGGGACTTGACCAATTTCGCCTTTAGCAGCAGGTGAACGTCCCACATCAACATATGCCATTTTGTAAACCTCCCTAACTGGGCAGCCTCCTCCCCCCAATGGCCGGGGTCACCACCGAGCGCACGCAACCGTGCAAGTGCCATTGCCCTGGACAGGTGGGTGGGCCGACTCGTGGGCGCAGGCACTGGCACAGGGTCCCTCATAGTGCAGTCAAGTGTCTCTGACGGTGGTGGTGCACACCCGCCGTCAGACACACCGCCATACTATGAGGGGCCCAGTGACAGTGCCGACGCCCACGAGTGGGCCCCCCTTGCTTGGGCAGGGCCCCAGCATTTGCAATGTTTACCTCTCCCTGCTCCTCCGCTGTGTAGTCTTGGCTGTCAAATCCATCACTGGGACTGGCACTTCAAATTTGGTGAACTGCTAGAAGATGATGGTTAGGACGTAGCTATGCCCTGTCCCGCTGGCCGGGATCCAGCTTCAGATGATCAATGGCTTCCATTTCTTATGGACGTCGACTCACAATGAGATGCAGTGGTGGTTTCTCATCAGCTTTAACAGTTTTCCTACCCACAGACGTGTGACATTCCAGCGCACATTTTTAAATGTGCCCTACCTCTCATGCCAATCCAATTGAATCGCCTACGGCCTGTGGCTTCTGTGTTTTGCACTCCAAAGTTACGTGACAGATCATGATAGGCAGTGAGCACCATGTTTACATTTCTCCCTGTGATCAAAATTGGATGGATATGAGTAACGGCGATGGGATCAACGGTACTGCGATACAGCAACACTTTCTTCACAAAGAAAGGTTTTTGCTGTGTCCACACACTAATTAATTGAGGGTCAGCATCGCCTCTGAGAATTGTGAAGGAAGTTGTTCCCGTTAATAGTAATTCATAGATTTCTGCAATCACTAGACTTTAGGTAAATAATTGTATGCATCTAATTTCCTATTGCAGAGAGTCTGGGCTGTCTTACTGAGACAGAAATATAAATGAAGATTTAAAAATACCACCAAAAGTGTATCATGGTGTACGCTTGAAATACATTTCCTTTTTTCTAGTTTTTAGATTGTTGTGTAATCCATGCAGAGAACACAGAGATTTTAAATGTTTAAACTATGCTCTATATACCTGCTATCCAGTGATAATGTACCCTATCTCAACTTTGTACAATCTGGTCTAATCCATACTGGGCCTGAGACCGTCTGAGCCTGCCTCCTGATCGATACACATAGGTTTTTAATGTGTAAACTATGCAACATATATACATGTTATCCGGTGAAACTGTACCCTTTATCAACTTTCTCGAATCTTGTAGAATCCATCCTGGCCTGAGAACGGCTGCAGAGCTGTTAAGCAAGCTACAGCACCTGTGGTTTGGACACGTAATGTTTTGCATTTTTTCTGGAATGACGGTTAGGCCGAAATCAGGAATTACTGTTGACCTGCACTTACTGGGAAATCATTGTTCACGGCAAATTATTGGAATCCCAGATCCCCATCACTAACGGTGTTCAGCGGGTTATCTGCATCTGTAAGCGACAAAAGATGGTCCTTTCAGTGTAGCGCGCATGTAGCCCCGGACATGGAAGGCCATGATAGCCCTGTTATTGCTCGATCGCGCGTGCCAGAGCCTCGCGTATCCCTCTAGTAAGCTTTATGCGTACCGCAGGGGCATGCCGGAGTCTCGTTCGTTAACGAAATAAAGCTGACAAATCGCTAGCACAACTACAAACGGACATACCACACCACACATACACAATCGACAAAGCTTTCAATGTGTGCATCTTTTTTTGAGGTGGCATGGTTGTGGTTTCCCGGGTGGAGTCCAATTAAGCCGCAGGCTTCACTCCTGGTGGTGCCCTTTTGGACATTCCTTTAAGGTTCAGCTTTGCAATCATACTGCCCCCGGAAAGCAAACACTTTTGCTTCATGGACGCTGTTTGGAGGTTCATGGGAATAACGCCGCCCAATGGCCAGTTGCCATAATTTATTGGTGGGAAGTATGACGGTATATGATCGTGTTTGTTTTCAGATTTTGTTTTTTTGGGTTTGATTTTTACATTTTTAGTTCAGACTTTCTTGACTTCATAAGGGCATGACAAGCCTTGATCTGTGTCTCCTCCACCTCCTCCTTTTACTCCTCCAGCTCTTTTGTAAATGTAGTTGCCCTTTTCCATATGTTATTTTTGGCTTCTGAGCATTTTGTCGGCTTTGGGACACCTTTTAAGGTGTTTTGTAATTGTTTTGTATGTGTTAGTATGTGTTTGTGATTGCCTGCCATTGTTTTCAGTGTGGTTCGACGAAGATTCGACAAACTTGCCTCCTGTGCGACGAACCAAAACACTAGCGGGGTGGCTCAACACTACTCATGATATATAGATGTACATTGTTAATGTTTAAACTATGCTATATATACCTGCTATCTGATGATACTGTACACTTTGTCTACTTTTTATATTCTTGTCTAATCCATACTGAGCCTGGGAGTGTCTCTGTGTGACTGATGGAGTATATATGGAGATTGACAATTATCCTTTGACTGAATAGAGCTGTACGCTTCTGATGCAGTACCATATATGTGATGTTATTTTGTGTCTATTTTGTGCTAAATTTGGAAGTTTGGTGGAAGAGGCCGCGGACGTGGGCGTGGGGGGGCCAGCTGGTGCTGATGGTGGTGGTGCATCTGCTGGTAGTGGCAAAAGCACAATAGCAGCTAAGGCAGGAGGTGTTGAGCCTGCGTCATGGTCTGTCTATGGAACGCCTGGAAGGATACCTTTTCTGGGAGTAGGTTAACCGTTTTTAAAGCCGGAGCATGAGGAACTGGTTTGGGCTTACATTGCCGAAACAGACTCCAGCAAATATGCCCTCCTCTTCTGAAGTTTCAAAAAACGCAAGGACTGAGTCATCAAGTGCTGGCTCCTGGTCAGGAAAAACCCCTTTCCTTGTCTCCTGCACCCCCACCCAAAGTGAATGATGCAGCAGGCCACACTTCACATTAGTCCATGTAGCTCTTTCTATCATACCATGCATGGGTTGTCAAGTCAAATCGTGAATTCCCCAGTCCAAGATGAATCTGACATGGAGTGTGGGTGGCCAGGCAGGGCAGTGGGGTTAATCCGTACCGGGACAGTGTCTCCCTGGGATGTGTCACAGTGGTAGTGACCCGTTCCATGGCCCTGGGCATCCATGCAAAGGGGTGAATTACGTTTATAGGTGAATGATACGTGACGCCACCTGTGGTTTCTGAGTAGATTGACCAGCGCTGCAGTGGCGCTTCTCTGGGACAGAAGTTGTGGTGCAGCTAAGATGTAGAAGCCCTGCACAGGTATGGTCATTGTCGCAGGGCACATGAAAGAGTTGGTAGATGGTGTGCAGTGCAGGATGTAGCAGAGCCGTGTGCCAGGCGCAGGAGAAAGGGGACAGACACAGTCGTGCAGTTCCTTTACCTGTGCTTGGTAAGTGCTGTCCAGGACCCAGAGTACAGATGGAGAAGGAGTTGGTCAGCCTGGAAGCCAATTTGGAATTCTCTCTCTGCAGATAGGTAGTGTGGCCTTCGTTCTAGCGCTTATCTGAGGTACTCGCAGTGCTGAGTTCAATGAAGTTCCCCCTGTTGACTCTCTCTTGGAACTTTCTCGTATGGCAGGCAGCCGTAGCCTTTTCCTTCTGGCTCCCACACGTTGCTGCTGGGGCTTACAAGCCTTAGTTGGATACAGAGCATTTACAGCTGCTACTTCCTCCGGTTTCTGCTGCAGGAACGTCAGTGTCCCTACAATCTCAGAGACCGGAATCTGGACCATGCGCTCAAGCTAGGAGTGAGACTTAACTCTGCTCATCCTCCAGCTCCCCATCTCACGTCCACACACTTCCCCTTCCCTTCACAGACTGCCCTAACTTACCTCCTCCCGACCACAGACAGCAGCTCCTCAGCAGTCAGGTTCAGAGGTCTCCCTGCTGGTCTGGAGTGGGAAATGTGTTGGTTTAACTGCTAGAGAGATCCTTCGTTGCTCCCAAGCATGACATCACACTCCCTAGGAGGAAGGTAATGCCACTGTGGCGACTGTACTCCTGGGGGCACCACAAGTGCACTGAGGCCCAGCCACTGCTAGATGATTCTGCTGGTACATTGACCCAGACCACTACATTCCCCTCGCACTCTACACAGCCTGAATGTGACCCAGATGAAACTCAGGTTACTCTTCCCATATACTGTACCACCTTACACGGTGACAAAAAGGAAGGTGCAGCTGAAAGTGCAGGTTCGACCCACCCGCCATCAGACACACCGCCGCACTATGAGGGGCCCTGTGCCAGTGCCGTCGCCAATGAGTGGGCCCCCCCTGCTTGCTCTGGATCACAGCACTTGCAAAGTTGAAATACTTACCTCTCCCTGCTCCACCGCCATGACGTCTTCTGCGTTTCCTGACAGTGATATTCTGATCAGAGAGCGCAATGACATCACGTCTGTATGCCCAGACTTGTACAGGGATTCCCTAGCGAGGAGACTTATTTGAGGAGACTTATTTAATTGTTTTCAATGTTGGGACAGCAATTTTTGGGGAGCACTATACTCTGGAGAATGATATATGGGGCCCACCATACACTGGAGCATTTCAAAGGTGGACATCAGACACTGGAGCAGTATTACAGGGCCCATTATACACTAGAGCATTAGAAATGGGGCCCATTATATATAGAGCATTATTTGGGCCCATAAGACAGTGCAGCTTCATCCATGGGGACCAACATATACAGTAGCATTATGTGGAGCTCATCATATACTGTTTCAAACATTATATGGGACCAATGATTCTGTATGGTGAAATATATGGGCCTCATTACTCTGTATAGCGCACTATGCGGTGGCCATAATACTGTATGGAGTAAGATACTGTCTGTTTTTGGAGCTATTGTAGAATTTAAAATGGATGTCAGTCATGAGATGTAAAAATTGAAGTATTTTTCATTGTACTATACCACTATTTCTCTGCCGTATCGGAGCATCATGAGTTGTGGTATTTGTTAAAGGGGCGCTCTTTGGCCCAGGGCACATGAAAACCTGGAGCCAACCCTACCCCCCCACAAATTTAGCCAAATAACCCCCATTTTTCAGTGCATAACTAGTATTATGAAGTAAATTAAGGTTGAAAAGCGTCAGTAATAAGATTTGATGTAGGTGTGTTTCCTGGCCTCCACTCCCTGCCGACTTTGCTTCCCCATTGACTTGCATTGGGTTTCGTGTTTCAGTCGGCCTTCGACTTTTCACAAAAATCTGCCGATTTCGTTTGACCCGACTTTTGCGAAAGTCAGGTTCCATGAAACCCGACTCGACCCAAAAAAAGGCAAAGTCGCTCAACTCTACTGATCGCTACTCAAAACAATGAGTAGAAATGCTAGAATGGCAGGGATTTGTCAGGTGAGTATTGTTCATTTTTTAATTATCATTTTATATTTTTTCCTGCTACTAGTTTTTTCAACCCCTTCCCAACATATAACGTACAGTTACTTCATGCTGTATGTCAGGTTCTTGACTTTGATGCAGGCTTGCAAGCTCAGCCTGCATCTTTCCCTGCAGATGTTGGCTAAATTATTCAGCCATCTGCCTCTACCAGCCATGGATGGAGTGGAGCTCCGACCAAGACTGTTAATATGTTAAATGCAGCTGTCAATCTCAATCTCAAACCCCTTGACGCCCCAGCCCTTTTTAAGTTTTTTTCATTTCTGTTTTTCACTCCCCCTTCTTCCGAGCCATAACTTTTTTAGTTTTCAAGTTTGTTACAAAAAAAAGAAATTTGTCATCTTCTGAGACCCGTAGCATCTTCATTTTTTGTGATCTTGGGCTGAGTGAGGGCTTATTTTTAATGATACCATTATGGTGTGGATACAATATTTTTATCACCTGTCATTGCATTTTAATCGAGTTAATTATTTTCATATCTTGATAGATCAGGTGATTCTGAACACAGTGATACCAAATATGTGTATTTTTTTGGCAGGGTGATTTAAATTTTTATATTTTTATATTTTTTTAATATTTTTAAAAACTTTTTTTTACTTTTCACTTGCTTCAGATCACCTGTGTGTAGCAAAAATGCTCACTTACAATGAGTGACGACTGCTTGGGGGCACTCATAGCAATTCGGCAATGACAACCAAAGCGGTCTGCTGCAAACCCCGGGTTGTCACGCTAACCCCTCGGCGACCTGCGGTCATGTGACACAGGGGCCAATGGGCGGGATTAGTTACTTGCTTCCGGTAAGCGCGATCACATTAAATTCCGCTGTCAGAGATTGACAGTGACAGTTAACAGGTTAACAGCCACGGGTGGATCGCAATTCCTCTTGCAGCTGTTAGGGGCACATGTCAGCTGATCAAAACATGTACGGCGCACGTCGTGAGGGGGTTACCATGCTCCAGCAGGGGGGCATATTATTCCATGCATCCATCAGCATGCCCCTGTCATGATCGGAGGGCGCTGATGGGTTGCAATGACAGCTGGGGGTCTGCTGAAGACCTCCGATCTTGTCATGACGATTCTCCTGTGAAAACTAGCTTTTAACTGGCATTTATGGGAGACTCTTATTTTGCACTGTTATGTATAGTACATATGTTCGAGTGATCGCAGCTTCAAGTCCCCTAAGAAGGCTAACACATACTGAAAAAGTGAGAAAAGAATATGTGTTTTTAAAAATATGAGAAAAATAGAAAAATACAAAGGATCACATCACTCCCCATTTGCCCCATTAAAAATAAAATAAAAAAATACACAAATTTGGTACTGCTGCATTCTTAAAAGTCTGAGATATCAAAATAAAAAATCGATTAATCCAATCAGTAAACATGTAACGAAAAAAAATCAACTTCAGAATTAAATTTTTTTGGCCATCGCAAGACTGCAATAAAATGCAATAGGAGGCGATCAAAACATCGCAGCTAAGACAAAATGGTATCCGTAACAACGTCATTTCTGAATGTATTTTTAAACATTTAAGTAAAAAAATCTATGCATGTTTGATATATGCGTACTCCGACTAACCTGGACAATCATATTACCAGGTCAGTTTTTCCGTAATGTGAACATGGTAAATAAAAAACCCAAGAAACAAATGTGGAATTGCACTTTTTTTTGCAATTTCAACACGCTTGGATTTTTTTTCCAGCTTTTCAGTGCATCACATGATAAATTAGATGGTGTCATTTAAAAATACAACTTATTCCTCAAAAACAAGCCCTCATATGACTATGTGGACAGAAAACTAAAAAAGTTATGGCTCTTGGAAGAATGGGAGGAAAGAACAAAATAAAACAGATAATAGTCCAGTCATGAGAGGGCTAAATCCTTGGCAATCTCTTTAATAAATACCATAAATAGAACACACATAGAAATACATGTAAAGTGTATGTTTATAGATTGATTAATGTGGCTGACTCTGCATTTATTGAGATTTGATATAGAGAGACACGCACATACATATTATATATGTCTGAATAGGGGCGAACATACCGCCGGTGCAGCCAGTGCAGCTTGGGACCCTTGCAGGGAGGCTAATACTAAGTCAATCTGGCATCTTTCTTGGAACCTGAGGCTCCATGGGGCCCATGGCCAGATTGCCCTCATGTGCGGCGGGACACACACTCATTTTCTCCCAAAAAATTTTGGGGCAAAAAAGTGTGTCTTATATTCTGAAAAATACAGTATGTATATATCCAATGTATGTGATCTTGTTATTTTCAGGTATGCGATGATCATCGTGTCAAGATGAGTCATTGCTGGGAGATTTCGAAATGAAGGTCTGACCAAATGGAGAAGAAACAGCAGAAATTGACTAATGAGACGAGACTTCAGCGGTGAGTGTCTGGATGTAAATATTATTCTGTATCTCCACTGTGTGACTTGAAGTAATAATGTTATATGTAAAATCCCTTAAGCCACATTTTCACATTTGTGTGATAACATCAGTGTGCCAGATTTTTTGTAGCGTTTTATAGGTCCAATCACAGATCTGAGAATGAGATCCATGAGGGTCAGAGAATGTCCTGTTCTGAGTTGATTTTGAGGACCAAAATAGGACATACTCAATGGGTCTGTATAAGCAGCAGCACACCGACACTGCACATGGATACAGGAATGTAGCCTTATATATGCAGAGCACAGTCCCTTAGTATATAGTGTACTCACTTATTATGTATAGCACAGTCCCATAGTGTATAGTGTGTTCACTTATTATGTATAGTGCCGTACTTAGTTACATAGTTTCCTATTTTATTTTGTATCATCCTCTAGTTATATATGGTGCTGTCCCTTATTATATAGCTTCCTCTGCTGTGATGTACAGTGCTTTCCCTTACATAGTGTATTCTTGTAATTTTTGTTATTCACGGCACCCTCCCTTTATTACATAGCCCTTTCTTGTTAGATACAGGTGCTTCTCACAAAATTAGAATATCATCAAAAAGTTAATTTATTTAAACTCTTCAATACAAAAAGTGAAACTCATATTATATAGTCATTACAAACAGAGTGCTCTATTTCAAGTGTTTATTTGTGTTAATGTTGATGATTATAGCTTACAGCCAATGAAAACCCAAAGGTTTTCTCAGTAAATTAGAATAATTAATAAGAAACCTACAAAGGCTTGCTAAGTGTTTTAAAAGGTTCCTTAGTCTATTTCAGTAGGCTCCACAATCACGGGGAAGACTGCTGACTTGACAGATGTCCAGAAGGCAGTCACTGACACATTCCACAAGAAGGGTAAGCCACAAAAGGTTATTGGTAAAGAAGCTGGATACTCACAGAGTGTTGTATCCAAGCATATTAATGGAAAGTTGAGTGAAAGGAAAAGTGTGGTAGAAAAAAGTGCACAAGCAACCGGGATTATCGCAGCCTTGAAAAGATTGTTAAGAAAACGCTATTCAAAAATTTGGGGGAGATTCACAAGGAGTGTACTGCTGCTGGAGTCATTGCTTCAAAAGCCACCACACACAGACATATCCTGGACATGGGCTACAAGTAGGACCGCCATCAGGGCATTACTGCCCTGACTGGCATATGGGGCCCAGTGGGCAGAGCGGGCCGGCATCAGGTCCTGTCTCATCTGCTCACCGGGCCCTACCGGCAGGCTAAACTGGGCCCTAGTGGCAGTTCAACTCTATTGACGTCAATATTTAACAGCCGCCAGCCAATTGGAGGTTGGCAGCTGACATCAGCCACAGCGTGCACGTTGCTGGCGTCTGATGTTATTGTCATTCACCGGCGAGTGCGCGCTTCAGTTGCGTGGAAGGAGCTTCGCCACAGGAGCGTGGCAAGGTAAGGAGAACGTGGGTTTTTTAATTTATTTTATTGAAAGCGGCAAGCCGGGAGCAGAATGTGAGACACGGGAGCACAATGTGAGACACGGGGGCAGAATGTGAGACACGGGGGAAGAATGGACATGGGGCAAAATGTGAGACACGGGGCAGAATGTGAGACACGGGGCAGAATCGAAGACATGGGGCAAAATGTGAGACACGGAGCAGAATGTGAGACACGGGGCAGAATGGACATGGGGCATAGTGTGAGACACGGGGCAGAATGAGAAACATTGGGCAGAATGTGAGACACGGGAGCAGAATGGACATGGGGCAGAATGTGAGACAGGGGGACAGAATGTGAGACACGTGGGGCAGAATGTGAGACATGGGGTAGAATGTGAGATACGGGGGCAGAATGTGATATGGGGCAGAATGTGACACATGGGGCAGAATGTGGGACACGGTGGCAGAATGTGGGACACGGGGGCAAAATGTGAGACATGGGGACAGAATGTGAGACACGGGGGCAGAATGTGAGACATGGGGTCAGAATGTGAGACACTGAGCAGAATGTGAGACACAGGGGCAGAATGGACACTGGGGCAGAATGTGAGACACCAGGCAGAATGTGAGACATGGGTGCAGAATGTGAAACACGAGGGCAGAATGTGAGACACGGGGCAGAATGTGAGACACGAGGGCAAAATGTGAAAGTGAGACACAGGAGGGGGCAGAATGTGTGACACGGGAGTAGAGAATGTGAGACACAGGGCAGAACGTGAGACACGGTGGCAGAATGGACATGGGGCAGAATGTGAGACATGGGGCAGAATGTGAGACACGGGGGCAGAATGTGAGACATGGGGGCAGAATGTGAGACATGGGGTCAGAATGTGAGACACTGAGGCAGAATGTGAGACACAGGGGCAGAATGGACACTGGGGCAGAATGTGAGACACGGGGAAGAATGTGAGACATGGGTGCAGAATGTGAAACACGAGGGCAGAATGTGAGACACGGGGCAGAATGTGAGACACGAGGGCAAAATGTGAAAGTGAGACACAGGAGGGGGCAGAATGTGTGACGCGGGAGTAGAGAATGTGAGACACGGGGCAGAACATGAGACACGGGGGCAGAATGTGAGACAAGGTGGCAGAATGGACATGGGGCAGAATGTGAGACATGGGGCAGAATGTGAGACACGGGGGCAGAATGTGAGACATGGTGGCAGAATGTGAGACACTGGGGCAGAATGTGAGACACAGGGGCAGAATGGACACTGGGGCAGAATGTGAGACATAGGGCAGAATGTGAGACATGGGTGCAGAATGTGAGACAAGGGGACAAAATGGACATGGGGCAGAATGTGAGACACGAGGGCAGGTGAAAGTGAGACACAGGAGGGGGCAGAATGTGAGACACGGGGGCAGAATGTGAGACACAGTGGCAGAATGGACATGGGGCAGAATGTGAGACATGGGGGCAGAATGTGAGACACGGGGCAGAATGAGAGAAATGGGGGCAGAATGTGAGACATGGGGGCAGAAAGTGAGACACGGTTTCAGAATGTGACAGTGAGACACAGGAGGGGGCAGAATGTGATACCCAGGGCAGAATTTGACAGTGAGACACAGGAGGGGCAAAATGTGAGACATTGGGGCAGAATGTGACAGTGAGACACAGGAGGGGGCAAAATGGACATGGGGCAGAATGTGAGAAGCAGAATGTGAGACACGGGAGCAGAATGTGACAGTGAGACACAGGAGAAGGCAGAATGTGAGACATGGGGCAGAATGTGAGACACGGGGGCAGAATGTGACAGTGAGACACAGGAGGGGCAGAATGGGCATGGGGCAGAATGTGAGACACAGGAGGGGGCAGGATGCGAGACACAGGCGGCAGGATGCGAGACACATGGTGCAGGATCATGGGGCAGGATGGATACAATGTAGACAGATGGGCAGGATCGGGAGATCATATGGGGCAGAATGGATACTCATGAGGGCAGGATGAGAGAAAATATGGCTGGAGCCAGGAATGAGACACATGAGGGGGGCAGGATTGGGGATATTATTACCATAGGGGCTAATTAAGGGATATTATTACTGCAGTGATGTATTTATTTTGTTTTTATGAGGATACTGTTTTAAATGGGGGGAAGTCCTGTTACTGTGCAGAGCAACACTAGGTCACCTTTTTTTTTTCATCTGGTGTAGTGTAGAAGTTGGGAAAAAATTTAAGTAATGAGTTCTGCAAGTGGAGCTTTAGATAACTGTGTATTTCCTGCAGAGATGAGCTCTGGTTGGAATACGTAATGGCGGTCTGGGCTGGATGAATGATGAAAAGCTAAGCTGAAGGACTTCACCTAGAGACGTCACTGGGGAGTCAGTGTGCTACCTGTAAACTGACACTATACGCTATTTATATAGAGTGCCTGTGTACAATGTCACCACTGATCACTGTAATACCTGTACACTGACACTATATACAGAGCTCCTGTGTATAATGTCACTGGTGATCACTGTATTACCTATACACAGACACTGCATACTAAGTACATATCTCCTGTGTATAATGGCACTTATGGTTATAGTATTATGTTTTTTATTAATGATCAGTATTGTAGTATTCAGTCACCATGTGGTGGTAATATGTGGTCTGGGCATGGTGCGGTGGTATTTGTCCTATGTATGTGCTATTATTCTGTCGCTGTGGTGGTAATATGTGGTCTGGTCATGGTGTGGCTGTATTTGTTCTTTGTATGTGGTATTATTGGTCACCATGTGATGGTAATATGGTGTCTGGTCATGGTGCAGTGGTATTTGTCCCTTTTATGTGCTATTATTCTGTCACTGTGGTGGTAATATGTGGTCTGGTCATGGTGTGGCTGTATTTGTTCCTTGTATGTGGTATTATAGGTCACCATGTGGTGGTAATATGGTGTCTGGTCATGGTGCGGTGGTATTTGTCCCTTTGGATGTGATATTATTGGTCATTTTAAAAATTGAAAAATAAATAAAAAATATACCTGAATTGTATTGGATATTTTAACAAATGTTTAATATGTTAGAGTAGAGTAGGGCCTGGCCAAAAGAGTCTACCTTGTCGTGGAGGCAAATTTTAAAAATCTTTTGGCCAAAAGAAGAGCTGCTGGCTATGTGTGTGTGCTCTGGAGATGGGAACTGTTAATGTGTGATTGGTGAGAAGTAGCATTTTTCCAAGAGAGTGGTGTGACTGTGGACAGTTCAAGGGGAGGAGGGTGGTGCTGGGGTGGAGCCAGGGCGGAGTCTCAAGGGGGCCCCGAAAATTTTGCCAGTATGGAGTCCAGAAATTCCTAGTGGCAGCTGTTATGAATGGGTCACCGAGTAGGAAAACAAGACCAAGCCAAATCACAGAAAACCAGTGAGGTTGGTAATTACGCGGATTGCAGACCCCTGATCCTAACCACACAACTAACAGCAGCTATGGAGCGTACCTACAATGATTCTAGATGCCTTGTCACAGCCGGGGGACTAAATAAGCCTAAAGCAAGAAAAGAGGAAATCTAAAACTGCCCCAGAGCAGTCCCCAAAGGAATAGACAGCCCCCACACATGTATTGACGGTGAGACAAGATGAAAACACGAACACAATTAGGAAAGTAGGCTGAGCAAACGATGGGGCCCACACTAGCTAGAAAGGACAGGAAAGGAAAGATACTGTCTGCAATCACGCCAAAAAACCCAGCAAAAATGTCCATCACTTCTGATAGCAAAAAATACCCTGAAGTCTCTAGACTTCTCCCACTATATCAGCACTCTGGCATATTCTGAGAACAGAGCAAAAAGAGGCCAATCTAATAAGGGACAAAAAGCAAACTGGCACATACAGTGACATAAGAGTGGAAATTCAGCACAGCCCCAGCCGGGGCTGGCTGACCACACAAAAAACTGAGTAGACCAAACCAGATCAAATGTGAACATTAGCAAAGACAGCTTAGCTTGAGATGGCAGGAACTGAGCTGGAAACTAAGACCTCAGGAGGCAGGAAAAAATCACAGGGAGTCGGCTGTCTTAAATCCAGTCTGAGACTCCAGATGTCCACTCCTCTTCCTCATTATCAGGTGGGAGGTCTCTGTTAATTAGATCAGCTTCACTACCTCCTGCCACCACCAGAGGGAGCCCGGAAAGAGAACTTACAACTCCTCTGTCAGCACAACCAGCTCCCTCACCAGAAACCAGAGGCAGACCAGAAAATGTGTTCCCAACAGGCAGCCCTGATAATAGCAACTATCTTTAAATTCTAGGAGCTATGGTAATGGTTAATGGAAGTATAGCAAATACACAGCATCATCAATAAAAGCTCAATTTCTACAAGTAAAATGAGCTATGACATGGAATTCAACACTATAGGAGATAGTGATGACAAATAGTGATGAGCGAACGTGTTCGCCACTACTCGGTACTCGCCCGAGTATCACTGTGCTCGGTGTATTCGGCGAGCACCAAGTATTTCCGAGATTACTTGGCGGGAACTCAGGTCTCCACCCAGCAATTTTGGCAGACTTTAGAGACCCAATCATGGTGCAGGGATTGTCTGCCAGGCCATGAAACGCCGCAGCCATCTTTGTTGTGGTTGTGCAGTGATTGTCTGACCGCACAGCATCATCAGGGGTTTAAGGGACCGGACGCCGCCCTGCTCGACACATTCAGCTCCGGATTGAGAGAGCATAGGGAGAGAGGCTGCCTTGGTAGGGTCAGAATTGGTCATTACTAGTCTACCATCCTAAATACTCACATTCAGCTAAACCAACAGTCCTTCTAAGGACTAAATCCGAAGTATATAGGTTCCAGTGTTAGGCAGGGGAGTGTTTGTCGCTGTAGACACATCAGTGCAAGGCCTGCAGGCACTCTATGATTGTATATAGAGCATTGCATACATCAAGAGGGTCCATTCCCTTCCTGTGTTCTGGTGCTGCTGCTGCTGCTGCTGCTACCTGTGGGATATATTAGCCGTATATAGCTAGCCCCAGGTGCAATTGGAATAAAGGCCACACATTTTTTGATGTGGTATCTCCTTGCCAGCTCATATCTGTGCGTGCTCAAAGTTTGGCCAGTTTACAGCAGTTTTATTTTTTAGGGCTTGTTTTTACTTTTGTTTAAATACAGCAGTATTTTGCCAAAAAAGCCACACATTTATTGTAGTGGTATCTCCGTGGTAGCTCATATCTGTGTGTGCTCAAAGCTTTGCCAGTTTACGACGCTTTTCTTTCTTTTTCCTGGGTAAAACTGTACTTATATACAGTACTTTACAGCTGTTTATTTTTTTGGGCTGGCTGTCACTTTTGTTTAAATACATTATATTTTGCCCCCCCCCAAAAAAAAGGCCACACATTTATTGTAGTGGTATCTCCGTGGTGGCTCATATCTGTGTGTGCTCAAACTTTTGCCAGTTTATGGCACTTTTCTTTCTTTTTCCTCGGTGAAACTGTACTTATATACGGCACTAGTTAGGCCAAAAATCCCACCCCAAAAGAAACATATTTGTCGTAGTGGTATCTCCATGGCAGCTTATATCTCTGTGTGCTCAAACTTTTGCCAGTTTACGCCGCTTTTCTTTCTTTTTCCTGGGTGAAAATGGACTTATATACAGCACAAGTTAGGCCCAAACCAAAAAAAAAACAGGGCACATATTTGTCGTGGTATCTCCATGGCAGCTCATATCTGTGTGTGGTCAAAGTTTTGCCAGTTTACGGCACTTTTATTTATTTTTCCTGCGTGTAACTGTACTTATATACAGCACTAGGTTGCATTCTTTTAAAAAACAGGCCACATTTTATAGTGGGGTCTATCTCTGACACGCCTCATACATCCGTGTGCCAAAAGTTGAGCCATTTTAGGCCTGAATTCCCTTTTTGGGCCAGTCTGTCACTCTTGTTATATCCAGCAGTCTTTTGCATCCACCAAAAAACAAATAAACATATTTGACAGTGTGTTACATCTGTGACATGCCTCATACGTCCGTGTGATAAAAATTTCTGGATTTTAGGACGGTACTCCAGTGATTTCCTGTCTGGTACTTAAGTTATATACAGCACTAGGTTGCATTCTTTTAAAAAACAGGCCACATTTTACAGTGGGGTCTATCTCTGACATGCCTCATACATCTGTCTGCCAAAAATTGAGGCATTTTAGGCATAAATTCCCTTTTTTAGCCAGTCTGTGACTCTCATTATATACACACAGTGCCTGGGCTGACAAACATTTCCCCATGGGGTGTACATTTTTTTAAAAATATACTATGGGCATCATAGACACCCTTGGCAAAAATTGGACTGCCTGTAGCAGCACAGAACACGTTAAACATGGTGATTTAGTGGCGGAGAATGAGGAGACATAATGATAAATCATGCTGAAATCAAACAAATAAATAAAAAATGTGAATCCACCTATGAAAGAAAAAACAAAAGGTATGGGCGAACACAGGTTCATAGATATGAAGCCATAATGTGTCCAACGAGATATGTATGTCTCTAGCAACAGCTCGGAGACAGAGATATAAATTAAAATATAATAGTATTTCAATATTTTTCTATTGGAGAGCTATACACTAGGTCCTAGGAGGATGGACCAGAGATAGTAAAACTTGAAAATATAAGAATAAATGGGAAGAATATATATACATCTCATTTGTATGACAGTTCCCCTCTGGGAAGAAACATTTGTTTTGGCTTCAATTTAGTTACGTGCAACATACTGTACAAACACCCTTGCACAAAAAATGAGTGACTTTTGCATCACAGAATACATTCACCCTGGTGTTCTATTGGTTGTGGATGATGAGGCTGAGGATAAGGAGGAGGATAACACCAAACAGACCAAATCATGAAGCGGATACCCATGTCTGATTGTGAAGAGGTGCATGAGAATACACCTTCACAAAAAAGACAATGTATTTGAGGTTATGTTTCGCTGCTTTCATTCGGTGGTGTACAGAAGTCTGTCCTAATCCAGCCCTTGTTCATTTTTTATAAAAGTCATCCTGTCAGCCTTGTCAGTTGACAGGCAGTTGCGCTTATCTGTTGTAATTCCACCAGCGGCACTAAAACCCCCCTCTAACGAACGCTAGCAGCAGAGCAGGCCAGGACCTACAAGGCGTACAGAGCACATTCATGCCTCATGTCCAGTTTGGATACCCAATAATTAAAAGGCACAGAGGAATCCTTGTGGATGATTGTACGATCTGCAAAGTACTACCTCAGCATATTCACAAACATTTCACTTCTTGTGCTAGCCCCCCTTGCCTCTATGCCGGCAGTATGGGAGGGTCTGAGAAAAGTGTCCCAGAACTTTGCCATTGTTCCCCTGCCTTAGCTGGATTGTACTTCTGTCTCTGTCGCTTGGACTACTTGGTTGTACAACAAACTCAGATGTCTGCTGCCAGTGTTCTCACTTGGGAATTTTTTGCAGTCATTCCGCTACAAGGGCCCTCTGGTGCAGCAACATTTTTGTACACCTCTCTGCCTCTGGAAGAAGAGATTGAAAGTTCTCCTTGTAGGGAAAATGTTTATAATTTGAGGGTCACAAGAAACGCAGCGCAACATAAAGTCAGTCAAATGCGTCCCAGACTGCTAACAGCCAACAGGATGACTGACCATGCTGTCTTCCTCCTCCTTGTCCTCAGGCCTACAACACTTACAATGAACCTCAGTAAGATTATAGTACAAACATCATTGTAAATACCTTCTTGTAAATACACCCCTGTAGTTTTACACTCCCCCACCGCATTTTATATTGTAAGTTGTCACGAGCAGGATTGCTTTGTTTGGTTTAAATTATTGTTATCATTGTTACTTAGTGTAGATTGTAAGTTATCACGAAGAGGATTGTTTTGTTTGGTTTAAGTTATTGTTATCATTGTTACTTAGTGTAGATTGTAAGCTGTCACGAGCAGGGTAGTTTTATCTGTGGTTAATTATTGGATTATTGTTATCGTTGTTATTTTGGACTGTTGTGTTTGAAACTGTTAAACTGTAAATATGTTTTCGCTCTATAATAACTTTCAATATTCATAATATTCAAAATTGATAAAGCGGTTTTATTCTTTGGGTTAGTACGATTACAACGATACCTCAATTATGTCTTTTTTTTATGTTTTGGCGCTTTTATGCAATGAAAACAATTTTATATAAAAAATAATTATTTTTGCATCGCTTTACTCTGCGAGCTATAACTTTTTTACTTTTCCGCTGATGATGCTGTGTGGTGGCTCGATATTTGCGGGACAAGATGACGTTTTCAGTGGTACCATGTTTATTTATATCCGTCTTTTTGATCACGCGTTATTGCACTTTTTGTTAGGCTGTATGATGATAAAGCATTATTTTTTGCTTTGTTTTTTATTTTTTAAGGGGTGCACTAAAGGGGTTAACTAGTGGGACAGTTTTATAGCGCACGGACACGACAATACTAAATATGTGTACTTTTATTGTTTTGTTTTTTTATTTCCAAAAAATGAATTTATTAGGGATTACTATTTTTTTTTATTATTTATTTAGTGATCTGACACTTCACACAGCGCTGTGTCAGATCAGCGATCTGACAGGCACTGCAGCAGGCTTCCTCATGCCTGCTCTTTGCAGGCACTGAGGAAGCCGCCTCCCTGCAGGCCCCCCGAAGGCCCCCGCGGCCATCTCGGATCCGGGGGCCTGCAGGGAAGGCGATCTTCCATGCAGCGCAGCACATCGAGCTGCGCTGGGGCTCTCAGGGAAGCACGGAGGGAGCCCTCCCTGCCGATGCTTCTCTAATCCCCCGGTACACTGCGATCATGCTTAATTGCAGTATGCTTGGGGTTAAGGTGCCGGGGGCGCCGCTGATCGCGATAAAGTACTATCCCATCCCCTGTCATAGGAGCCGAGTACCGTGGACGGGATAGTACGTCAGATGTCAGAAAGGGGTTAAGGACTGCCTTACATCTATGCTAACGAACTGACTTTATCTGAACCGTTGTTATATCCTTTGCCTTTAATGTACTATTTGTCTTCCCTAACTAACCCTTTACCTCCTGACTGTTTAACTATTTACCTCCCTAAGTGGAGTATTCCCCTGTAAATAAACCTGTTAACCCCTGCTCTGCCTGTGTCCTGTAACTGCATCCCGCGTTCCTGCTCGTGCTCTTGCATCCTCATACATTTTCCCCTCGCTTCTCATACTGTGTCTGCACCCATACCACCACTCACCATACTCTGTCTGCCCTCGTCCCCCATACATGACCCCATCTCATATCTTCCTTCCTATTGTGTCTTCAAATTTCTCCCACTCCCCATATTGTGTCTGTACCTGTCACTTCCTTGCTTCCTAAATTTGTGTCCTCAAATCATACCCCGTTACATGAAATCTCTCCTAGCCCTGTTGCACTAAAAATTTCTATCACTGTAAATCTCCCTGTAATGATACTGTATGATATGACATAAGGTTCCCTGATTATTACACTACAGATGAGAATTTGCCTGTCAGCAGCTACGGCCCCTCCTCTTTTCACCCACAGCTCACACACACACCGCAGCTCTGTGCCTGCTTGTAACCCTAAACCAGACACTTCCTGTGCAAACGTTCTCCTCTCCACAGCTAAGGAATGTTAATTAGCTAAGTGGAAAGGATGTTTTTTGTTATCTACCATGCATCAAATTCAAGTATGGGGAGATATTAGCAAAGCTATAGCTCGGACCCCGTTCACGACAGAAAAATGAAATGGACATTTCTGTGATATGCTCTGATCCGGCTTCACTACGGTGGTTCTTGCGAAGTTCTAACCCCAGCAGAAGCCGAGAAATGGGTTTCTCCTAAACGGTGTGACATAACGACTTCATGTTTGGCTGTGGATGAATGCCAGTGACACTCTGGATAAGATGAGACTATGTGCGTGTTTATACGAGGTACCCTCTGTGAGATATAGTCATTACAAGTTTAGTAGTCAGATTCTAGGTCCAAGAGAAGGGGGAGGACATCACCAGACCGCCCCTTTCATGATGTCACAAACCCAAAGGGATAAGGTATTCCCTCCCAAAAATTGTTCATTCCAGCTAGAGATCTCATGCCAAGAGGTTCCCAGTTGCAGGGAGACATCTGGCCCCACCTCCCCACATGGTTAGCCTAAGACCATCTAAGCAAATGTAAGTTTGATTTCTGCTTTTAAACCTTTTATTTTATATTTGCATTGTACATATCTAATGTCTCAACTTTGTAACATCTTTTATCTGTGAAGTCACTGCCCGCCTTTTTGGGAATAAATTATAAAACTTATTAGTCTGTCTTCACGCTCTAAGAACGAATTTACGCGCCTTTAAGATAATTACGCTACTGAAATGGGTTGGCTTTGAACCCCTCTATTAAGCTTATAATTTAAGCAGAGAAATCTGGAGCTGGTGGCGGCAAAGTGTGGTCTGGGCCCTGGGCACTGCTGAGATTGACAGAAGGGATTTTATAAGCTAATTGGGTGGCTGCGGCCAGAGCATTTATAATTCCCTCCCTGCAGCATGCCGGGAGGCCAGACCTCATTGAAGCAGCCGGCCGGCGACCCATTATCCCAGGTGTAGTTCCCTGACTGACCTGAGGGTAAAGGGAGGGCACCGGAGAGCTTCGAGTTCCAAAGTGGAACTGAAAAGTGGGATATACATAAATTCGTGGAAGATTGTTAGCAGTGATAGGACATCCAAAATAACCCCCCTGTGATAAATTGTTAGGGCAAGACTAGCTTGCTGTTTTTATCACATGGTGCCAGCGGTGGGATAACTAAGATAAGCCCCCCTGTGCCTGTGATAGCCGTGTGTTGACAGTGCGTCGCATCCCTCCATCCATGACACACTGGTGTCAGCGGTGGGACACTCCCGACACAGTAAACACACACACATTGAATACCCCCCCTCACACACATAGTGACTACCCCACACACAGTAAATACCCCCACGCACACATAGTAAATACCCTCCACACACAGTAAATACCCACACACAGTAAATACCCACCCAGTAATTACCCCATCTACACACACACAGTGATTACTCCACCGTACATAGATTAATTACCCCACACACACAGCAAATACCCGCCCCCCACACACACAGCAAATAACACCCCAAACACACAAAATACATGATGCCCAGTAAAAACCACCCAGTAAATAACCCCCCATCTTCGGTGTCTTCAGCTCCACTAATGTGGAGCACTTACCACCCATCTGCGCCTCTGCTGCACCAGTGAGTGAAGTCAGCATCATGATCACATGACATGATCAAGGCGGTCAGAGCTTCAATTGTACTCGCGTCTGTTAGACGTGAGACTATTGAACACTGGTAGCTGGCATTCTTCAGTTTCTCAGTGCCAGCTGTCAGCTTGACAGTCGGCTCAGAGAACTGCCAACTCCCAAACTCCCAGCCCAGGGAGTGGCACAATGCGGCTGCAGGTGGAGACACTTCGGCTTGCTGCATTAGGCAGTCTGACTGCGCCCCCTGCTGTCTGCATCTGGGGCACATGGCCCAGCTGCCCCCCCTAGATACGCCTCTGTCTGTAGTGACATGTTCAAGTGAACCCCAGCAAAGTTTCTCCTCAGGCCTTGCATCTCAACTTTCAGTCTCCAGTCCGTCATGATTCTCAATGCTGGCCTCCATTCCACAACCTCACAATGACTAAGGCTGAATTCACACTTGCGTTAGGGTAGAGTGAGTAGGGCTGCGTACTTCCTCCCTTAAACTCCGCCTACTATCGCACTTCTTTGCTTAATTTCCGCCTACTTCCACATGCCTCAATGCATACCCAATTTTAAAGATAGGTACGCAGGGACATGCGCTGTATGCAGATGCGTCTGCATGCGTCATTTTGATGTGCCAACGGACCGCACAGAAATGCAACATGTTGTGTTCGGTGGGCACGTCAAAACAATACATACGGACACATCCGCATACAACAAATGTCCCAGCCAATGTTAAAGATAGGTACGCATGCGATCAGCGTACCCTATATTTAGCGTTGGGTGCATCGGTCGTGCGCTGGTACACTTTTGCTGGCACTTGCACCCTTTTGGCGCTGCGCCGAGCACACAAAAATGTAACACAGTGTGTGGGGGCGGAGCTTAGCGGCGGCCGTGCGCTGCGCCCAGTAACGCTATTGTGAAGCTAGCCTTAGCATGGCCAGCTCCAGCAACATTAATTGTATACGTGCAGTATCGGACTGAGGTGCCAAGTGTCTCCAGTAACTGACTCTGGGGGCCCACTCTTCAGCTACATGCAAATATTACATTATCCTTATTCACAAATGTACCAATGCTTCGATATACAGTATGTATGGATAAAATTGGCAGTTTGATGCCTTTGTCTGTAAATAGTGAATTGTGACAAATGCTGCCTATACACGGGATGGGAGCCCACTCCTGCAGAGGGTCCCACCTGGTGACTTGCCTGTTTCCATGTAAGCCAGTCGGAACCTGTATTATTATTATTTATTTATAAAGCACCATTGGTTCCATGGTGCTGTACTTGAGAAGGGGTTACATATAAATTGCAGATATCACTTACAGCAAACAAACTAACAATCACAGACTGATATAGAGGGGAGAGAGGACCCTGCCCTTTCGGGCTTGCATGCTACAGGATGGTGGGGAAGGAGACAGTAGGTTGGGGGCTTGCAGCAGCTCCAGAGATGGCTCGTAGGCTTTCCTGAAGAGGTGGGTTTTCAGGTTCCGTCTGAAGGATCCAAATGTGGTTGATAGCCGGACGTGTTGGGCTATGTTGTGTTACATGGGTTGAATGACTGGTAAGAAAAGTCATTATGTATACAACATAACATGAAGAATACACTTTTAGTTCAAGTAGAAACAAATAATCCATCAGACAGTCTCTTATATGAAAGTACATTAAAATAAATAGTCAAGTCCATTTTTAAGAAGCAATCATTTCAAACGATTCATTGTTCTATCCATGAAATGCAAGGGGAGAGCAGAAGGTTCACCTCTTCTACATTCTATTTATTCTTCTCTACCACCTGGCCTCCCAAATGCTACAATTTTAGTTTTCGCACAAGTGTATTTTAGTACCGTCTTAACCAATTGTGGGCCTCTTATATCAGAATCCTGCTTGGAGTGACACTCATATTTCAGCATTTTTCCTAGCAGGGTGACATTACACATTTATTATTTTTCTTTTTTAATGCACACTGCATTCAAGAACACATTTTAGTAAGGTTGGTATGTGACTGACTAAGGAATTAATTACCATGTAAAAAAGCTGAAAAAAGTACATGATTGGCACTGCCTGCTGGGACATGAGGATTCACAACAGCTTGAAGCTTTGGTTGCTTAACCCATGAAGACAGTTAACTAGAAGAAATTGCAGTGATATTGTAAAAATTCCACTGTAGTAGTAGCAAACCATTTTCCATCACTATTATTAAAGACATGTAGGCACTAGGAATGAGCGAGTAGTGAAATACTAGGACTCGCTGTACTCGTTACCAGTAGCTCCTAATGTAAGTGTATGGGAAATGCGAGTAATGGGCAGAGAATGTGTGTAGGCGGAGAATGTGTGCGGGGGTCTGTGGGACTGTGTGTGCAGGGCCTGTGCAGGGCTGTGCCGGCCTGGGAAGGGGGTAATACCCATGGCTCCTTCCCAGGCTATGAATATCAGCCTGCAGCTGTCTGCATAGCCTTTACTGGCTATAAAAATAAGGGGACCAAAAAAAAAGACGTGGGGTCCCCCTATATTTTACAGCCAGAAAGGCTACGCAGACAGCTGCGGGCTAATATTCATAGCCTAGGAAGGGGTCATGGATATTTACCCCCCCAGGCTACAAATACCAGCTCTCAGCCACCCCAGAAATGGTGAATCACTAAGATGCGCCAATTCCGGCACTTAGCCCCTCTCTTCCCACTGCCGTGTAGTGGTGGCATATGGGGTAATAAGGGGTTAATGTCACCTTTTTGTGACACAGGCCCTGCACACCCCGGCACAGGCCCCGCACAGCCAGTCACAGGCCTTGCACAGGCTGGCATGGCCTGGCACAGGCCCTGCTTAGCCCCGCACAGGCCGGCACAGCCCCGCACAGGCCGGCACGGCCCGGCACAGACTCCGCAGAGCCTGGCACGGCCTGGCACAGGCTCCACACAGTCCTCACAGCTGGCACAGGCCCCGCACAGGCTGGCACAGCCCAGCACAGGCCCCGCACAGCCCTCACAGCCGGCACAGGCCCCACACAGGCCGGCCCAGCCTGGCACAGGCCCCGCACAGCCCGGTACAGGCCCCCGCACAGCACCAGTTGAGGCCAGCACAGCCCCACATAGCCTTGGCAGAGGCCGACACAGCCCCACACAGGACCAGCAGAGGCCAGCAAAAGCCTGACAGAACCCCGCACAGCCCACAGAGCCCGGCAGAGCCCCACACAGACATGGCACACATATACAGTGTCGCGCTCACGCCTTGGCTGACTGGCGTGAGCCGGGGGGTTTGTGGCCCCACTGTGCCACAAGCCAGACTACCCTGGAAGGGGCGTGACTGCGACAGCTACCTCGGTCTTCACTGGAGCCTCTGATGGTGAGGTCAGGCTTGTGCGGCAGGTAGCTGTCGGGTGCCACTCCAGGGTGGTGTCTAGCTGTGGCTGCTGATCCCACTCGGGGACAAGTCACTTGGACAGGTGTGACTAACAGGCAGGCTGAGACACTGGGCAAGCAGGCATGGCTTGGTACACTGGCAGGCGGGCACGGCTTGGAGACACTGGGCAAGCGGTCACAGCTTGGAGACACTGGGCAAGCGGTCACGGCTTGGAGACACTGGGAAAGCGGGCATGGCTTGGAGACACTGGGCAAGCGGGTATGGCTTGGAGACACTGGGCAAGCGGGCACGGCTTGGAGACACTGGGCAAGCGGGCACGGCTTGGAGACACTGGGCAAGCGGGCATGGCTTGGAGACACTGGGCAAGCGGGCACGGCTTGGAGACACTGGGCAAGCGGGCACGGCTTGGAGACACTGGGCAAGCGGGCACGGCTTGAGACACAGGTCTAGCAGGAGTGGTATATGAGAGAACAGGTTTAGACCTGTTCACACAGGAGGTGCAGGTATGGATATAGGCAGGAAGGAGTGGAATATGAGGGAACAGGTTTGGACCTGTTCACACAGGAGGTGCAGTTATGGATATAGGCAGGAAGGAGTGGAATATGAAGGAACAGGTTTGGACCTGTTTACACAGGAGGTGCAGGTAGGCGGAGCCGCAGGAGTGCGGAGTAGGCAGAGCCGCAGGAGTGCGGAGTAGGCTGGGCTCCAAGGGAGCCAGGCAGGCAGAGCGGCTAGGGAGCCGAGCAGGCAGAGCTTCTAGAGAGCCGTGCAGGCAGAGCGGCTAGAGAGCCGTGCAGGCAGAGCGGCTAGAGAGCCGTGCAGGCAGTGCGGCTAGAGAGCCGTGCAGGCAGAGCGGCTAGAGAGCCGTGCAGGCAGAGCGGCTAGAGAGCCGTGCAGGCAGAGCGGCTAGAGAGCCATGCAGGCAGAGCTGCGACGGTGCAGATGCACAAATAAAGCTGCGAGGATGCAGATGCACAGATAAAGCTGCTAGGATGCAGATGCACAGATAGAGCTGCGAGGGTGCAGATGCACAGACAGGGAGTACACAAGGAAAGACACGGCAGAGAAGAAACCACAAACAAGGAGACTGACAGACAGAGGTAAGACTGAGTTCAGACAGAGACACAGGGACAAAGACACAAGGACCAGGATATTCTGCCTCCTGGCAGGTGGACAGAGTACAGACAAGGTACTGGGAACAAGACTCAAGGGCCAGGATATTCTGCCTCCTGGCAGGCGGACAAGGTACAAAGCAAGACAAAGAGTATTCCTACAGAGGAGATACACAGAACAGGGCCTGGCTTCCTCAGCAGCAAGATACTGAGTATAGACATTGCACAGGCAATGTTTCAGTGGGAGTTGCGAAATTAAATAGTCAAGGGCTCCAGGTGATTGGTAAGGGACATATTACACAGGTGCACCCTGACTGCATAGGAACCAGAGAGTTCAGGCGCCGCCCCCCTATACACACAGTCAGGAAACATGGAGAGCAAGCAGGAAAACAAGAGGCATAGCACATGGAGCTCAGGGCTGGCAACAGACAGAATTCACAGCATGGCTTGAAGCAGAAAGTAAGTTGGTGTGCGGGGGATGGGAGGCCATGCAGTGATGCCAGCAGGGTTGTTACACACAGCCCCGCACACACACACAGCCCTGCAGACAGACACACAGCCCAACAGACAAACCCCCGCACACATTCTCCGCACACACAGAGTCATAGCCTATAACTCATAGGCTATGACTATGATGCTGCGTGGCCAGCCAATCACAGTAATGCCACAACAAAGAAGGCGGAGGCTTTACTGCGATTGGCTAACACATGCCGGGTGGGAGATCCGAATATTTGAGGCGAGTAGTGAAATTAACGCGCTAGGATTCGAGTATCGCGAGTACCGCATTACTTGCCGAATACCGAATCCTAACGAGTATACTCGCTCATCCCTAGTAGGCACCAATTTATCAGATTTTGAAGTTGCGTAATAAAATTATGTTTGGTCGGGCCTTTATGGCAGAGTGGCCAGATGGAAGCCTCTCCTCAGTGCCAGACATATAAACGCCCTCATAGAGTTTGCTAAAAAACTGAGCAAAGGGTCTGAATACTTATGACCATGTGATATTTCAGTTTTTCTTTTTTAATAAATATGCAAAAATTTCGACATTTCTGTTTTTTTCCATCAAGATGGGATGCAGAGTGTACATTAATGATAAAAAAATAACTTTTTTTGAATTTACTAAATGGCTGCAATGAAACAAAGAGTGAAAAATTGAAAAGGGGTCTGAATACTTTCCGTACCAACTGTAATACTGTGCAATGCGGCTGTGTGTAGACATAATACTGTGTGAGGAAATTGTGGGGACATAATACTGTGCAAGTAGGCTGTGTGAGGACATCTTTCTGCATGGGGGCTGTGTGGGGATAGATTACTGATTAAGGGGGCTGTGTGGAGGTACAGTATAATACTATGTACAGTAAGGGGATATGTGGGGGACATCACTCTTAGTTAGTTGGGGGCTGTGTGCGGACATAATGCTGTGTAAAGGAGCTGTGTAGGAATATCATTCTGCATGGGGGCCTCTGTGGGGACATAAGGCTGTGTAGTGCTTTTTTTGTGGACATCATACTGTAAAGGGGGCTGTATGGGGACATCATGTTTTATTGTGAGCTGACCAAAATACAAGGACTGAATAACAAGAACTATATGATTTACTGGTTCATATCAGTTTTATAAAAAGCAGTAAATTATATCGTTCTTAGTACCTGCTACAGGTAAGAATAAATTATATTTTAACCCCTTCCCGTAGGCGTCATGGTATAAATCAGCCTCCTGCGGGTCGGGTGACCGGGGTCATTGAAAGGTCACCCGACCCGCACACAGAGTACCCTTTATGCTTCACCACAGGGGGGGTGGCTTAGCCCCCACGTGGCTATGATCGCTCTGATTGGCAGTTGAAATTGAAACAGCTAATCAGAGAGATAGTAATATTTCATCAATGAAATTTGATGAAATATTACAATCCAGCCATTGCTGATGCTGCAGTAGCATCGGACATGGCTGGAGACACTAATTTAACCCCCCACACCGGCTGGCGGGGGAGATCGGCCCCCACCACGGACTGACAGCAGCGATAGGCCGCTGCTGTCACGATATGCTCCCCCTCCCCTTCCCCCCGCTCTCCCCGCAGTCCGATCCCCCCTCACCCTCCCCGTTACCTCCTATGTCCCGCTCTGGCTCCCAGTGTCCCGCCGTCCCGGATCATGAGCGTTGCCATCTTGGAAAATGGCGGGTGCATGCACAGTGTGATTGTAATATTTCACAAATGAAATTTGGTGAAATATTACAATCCAGCCATGGCCGATGCTGCAATAGCATTGGCCATGGCTGCAGACACCAGTCAGACCCCCCCCCGCCGACTGACGGCGCCGATCAGCTGCCTCCACCAACTGACGGCAGCGATCGGCCGCCACAGTCATCATCAGCTCCCCTCCCCTTCCCTCCGCTTCCCCCAGCCTTCCGACCCCCCCTCACCGCCCCCAGTACCTCCTGTCCCTCTGGCCGTCCCTGTGTCCTGCATCATGGGCACCGCCATCTTGGAAAATGGCGGGTGCATGCACAGTGCGCCCGCTGGAATCTGCCGGCTGCAGATTCATTCATTTATTTTGATCACTGTGAGAAACTCTCACAGTGATCAAAATAAAAAAAGTAAATAAACCCCCCCTTTATCACCCCCATAGGTAGGGACATATAATAAAATAAAGAAAATATTTTTATTTTTCCATAGGGTTAGAATTAGGTTTAGGGTTAAAATTAGGGTTAGGGTTAGAATTAGGGTTAGGTTTGGAATTAGGGTTAGGGCTGGAATTAGGGTTAGGGCTGGAATTAGGGTTAGGGTTAGAATTAGGGTTGGAATTAGGGTTAGAGTTGGAATTAGGGTTGGGATTAGGGTTAGGGTTGTGATTAGGGTTAGGGTTGGAATTAGGGTTAAGATTAGGGTTAGGGGTGGGTTGGGGTTAGGCTTGTGGTTAGGATAAGACTTGGGATTAGGGTTAGGGGTGTGTTGGCATTAGGGTTGGAGTTAGAATTGAGGGGTTTCCACTGTTTAGGCACATCAGGGGGTCTTGAAACGCGACAAGGTGCCACTATTTATTCCAGCCAATTTTGCGCTCAAAAAGTCAAACAGTGGTCCCTCCATTCTGAGCCCCAACGTGTGCCCAAACAGTGGTTTACCCCCACATATGGGGTATCAGCGTACTCAGGAAAAATTGCACAACAACTTTTGGGGTCTAATTTCTCCTGTTACCCTTGGAAAGATACAAAATTGTGGGCTATAATAATTATTTTTGTGGAAAAAAAATGATTTTTTATTTTCATGGCTCTGCGTTATAAACTTCTGTGAAGCACTTGGGGGTTCAATGTGCTCACCACACATCTAGATAAGTTCCTTGGGTGGTCTAGTTTCCAAAATGGGGTCACTTGTGGGGGATTTCCATTGTTTAGGCACATTAGAGGCTCTGCAAACGTAACATGACCGCCGCAGACCATTCCATCAAGTCGGCATTTTAAAATGTCACTACTTCCCTTCCGAGCCCCAACGTGCGCCCAAACAGTGGTTCCCCCCTCATATGGGGTACCAGCATACTCAGGACAAACTGGACAACAACTTTTGGGGTCCAATTTCTCCTGTTACCCTTGTGAAAATAAAAAATTGTGGGCTAAAAAATCATTTTTTGAGGAAAAAATATTTTTTATTTTCACGGCTCTGCATTATAAACTTCTGTGAAGAACTTGGGAGTTCAAAGTGCTTACCACACATCTAGATTAGTTCTTTGGGTGGTCTAGTTTCCAAAATGGGGTCACTTGTGGGGAATTTCCACTGTTTAGGTACATTAGGGGCTCTCCAAGGGCAACATGACGCCCGCAGACCATTCCATCAAGTCGGCATTTCAAAACGTCACTACTTCCCTTCCAAGCCGCGACGTGTGCCCAAATAGTGGTTCCCCCCACATATGGGGTACCAGCATACTCAGGACAAACTGGACAACAACTGTAGGGGTTCAATTTCTCCTGTTACCCTTGTGAAATAAAAAATTGCCGGCTAAAAATTCATTTTTTGAGGAAAAAAAATATTTTTATTTTCACTGCTCTGCGTTATAAACTTCTGTTAAGCACCTGGTGGTTAAAAGTGCTCACTATGCATCTAGATAAGTTCCCTAGGGGGTCTAGTTTCCAAAATGGGGTCATTTGTGGGGGAACTCCAAAGTTTAGGCACACAGGGGCTCTCCAAACACGACATGGTGTCCGCTAACGAGTGGAGCTAATTTTTCATTCAAAAAGTCAAATGGCGCTCCTTCCCTTCTGAGCCCTTCCGTGCGCCCATACAGTGGTTTACCCACACAAATGGGGTACCAGCGTACTCAGGACATACTGGACAACTTTTGGGGTCCAATTTCTCCTGTTAGCCTTGTGAAAATAAAATTAGCGAGCTAAAAACTCATTTTTGAGGAAAAAAAATAATTTTTTATTTTCTCTGCTCTGCGTTATAATCTTCTGTGAAGCACTTAGGGGTTTAAAGTGCTCACAACACATCTAGATAAGTTCCTTCAGGGGTCTAGTTTCCAAAATGGGGTCACTTGTGTGGGAGCTCCAATGTTTAGGTGCACAGGGGCTCTCCAAACGCGACATGGTACTCAGGAGAAATTGGCCAACAAATTTTAGGATCCATTTTATCCTGTTACCCATGTGAAAATGAAAAAATTGATGCTAAAAGAAAATTTTTGTTGGAAAAATTAAAATGTCCATTTTTTCCTTCCATGTTGCTTTAGTCCCTGTGAAGCACCTGAAGGGTTAATAATGTTCTTGAATGTAGTTTTGAGTAGCTTGAGGGGTGCAGTTTTTAGAATGATGTCATTTTTGAGTATTTTCTGCCATATAGACCCATCAAAGTGACTTCAAATGTGAGATGGTCCCTAGAAAAAATGGTTTTATAAATTTTGTTGTAAAAATGAGAAATCGCTGGTCAACTTTTAACCCTTATAACTTCCTAACAAAAAAAATTGTTTCCAAAATTGTGCTGATGTAAATTAGACATGTAGGAAATGTTATTTATTAACTATTTTGTGTCACATAACTTTCTTGTTTAATAGAATAAAACTTCAAAATTTGAAAATTGTGGAATTTTCAACAAATTTCCATTTTTTTCACAAAAAAATGCAAAAATTATCAACCTAAATTTACCACTAACATGAAGCCCAATATATCACGAAAAAACAATCTCAGAATTGCTAGGATGCGTTGAAGCGTTCCTGAGTTATTACCTCATAAAGGGACACTGGTCAGAATTGCAAAAAATGGCCAGATCATTAAGGTCAAAATAGGCTGGGTCATGAAGGGGTTAAGCCCTATTGTAATATGTATTAGCAGTAATAACAAGTCAGCAGACTTAATTCTGCTCGATAAAAACTAATATTGAACAACAATTACCGTATGATACTTACGTTCAGCTGGTTGGTTTGGCCCTCCACAACATTCTCAGTAACACATGTCATTCTTTGGTCAGATAGAAATACCTTTATTTAAAGGGAATCTGTAACCCTTTTTTTCAACTATGAGCTTACGCCACTGACATCAGGGGATTATCTACAGCATTCTGTAATGCTGTCGATAAGCCCCTGATGTAACCTAAAAGATAAGAAAAAAAGAGTTAAATTATAACTCTTGGTCTTGGTCTGATGGGTGTCGCGGTCCAGCGCCTCCCATCTTCTAACGGTGACGTCCTCTTCTTTCCTTCCTCTCATGGCTCCGACGCAGGCGCACTGCTCTGCCCTGTTGAGGGCAGAGCAGAATACTGCAGTGCGCCGGCCTGCGCACTGCAGGACTATGCTCTGCCCTCAACAGGGCAGAGCAGTGCGCCTGCGCAGGAGCTGCGACGGAAAGGAAAGAAGAGGACGGCATCGTATGAAGATGGGAGGCGCCGGACCGGAAGGCGACACCCATCGGACCGGACCGAAAGCCGGGGTGAGCATAATCTAAGGGTCCCATCACACACAGCGAGATTGCTAGCAAGATCGCTGATTTTGTGACGCATCAGCGATCTCTCCAGCGATATCGCTGTGTTTGACATCCATCAGCGACCGGCCCCCCCTCCAGGTATCGCTGATCATGCATGATCGTCCTGGGCCATTTTTTGATCGTTGGTATCCCGCTGGCCAGCTCTGCGTGTGGCAGTGGGAGACCAACGATTAGCGACGCTGCACGCTGGTATCTAGGGTAAGCAGTGGGTAAGGGTGGTTTCACACTTGGGATTTTTTGCGCTATGTTTTTGCAGAGTCAAAGAATATAGGCCAGCTCACCGACTTCCATGGGAGCATGGATCACCATCCTGCAGTGGTTAATTCAACGAAGAAAAGGAAATAAATCCAGCTCCACTAGAAAATTGATTTTCGGATTTATTCCAATAAAGGCAAAGTACAAATCAGCTCCAGGACTGCATCAGCTCACACAGGAACAACATAAGCGACGCGTTTCGATCGCTACATGCGATCTTTATCAAAGCTACCATATCAAAATCACACACAGGTTAAAAAGGCACGGAAACCAATCAGGAGTTTGATAGAGTCACATGATTGGAAGGTTCTGTTCAAACAATACAATTGAGACAAACAACGAATTTATAACAAATCTTGAAAATTATATGTGATATCGCCAATGTTTGTATGTGCTGGTGAAATGAGTTTTCGTGGTCACATGATTCATGATCTTTTATATATATGTATATATATATATATATATATATATATAATTGTATTTTGATAGAATCATGATCATTTTCCATCATGGATATTTTCTATATTTATGTGGTCTCTTTTTGTATATTTCATGTGCAAAAATGTAAATATTTTTTATAAATTCGTTGTTTGTCTCAATTGTATTGTTGGAACAGGATCTTCCAATCATGTGACTCTATCAAACTCCTGATTGGTTTCCGTTCCTTTTTAACCTGTGTGTGATTTTGATATGGTAGCTTTGATAAAGATCGCATGTAGCGATCGAAACGCGTCGCTTATGTTGTTCCTGTGTGAGCTGATGCAGTCCTGAAGCTGATTTGTACTTTGTCTTTATTGGAATAAATCCGAAAATCAATTTTCTCGTGGAGCTGGATTTATTTCCTTTTCTTTGCTGTGTTTTTGCGCAAAAAAAGCATGCGTTTTTTTCCTATACTTTACATGGGTGCGCATACACATGCATTTGTACGCGTTTGTATGCGCATGCGTTTTTTGTAGTGTGCGCCCAGGTGCGCAAAATGCATCTTGTTGCATTTTTTGTGCACCCAACTTGTCTCAAAAAAACGCATGTGCACACAATGCGCACAAAATTCACCCAAAAACCCATTATAGCCTATGGGTGCGCTGACGTGCGCATAGTAATGCGCACGTCAGCACAAAAAAAGCATGTGTTTTTTTTAAAAAACCATGTGCAAAAACACAAAAAAAGCACACAAACGCATGATGCGTTTATGTGTGTTTGCACTGCGCATGGTGCGCAGAGCAAAATAACGCAAGTGTGAAAGTAGCCTAAGAGCCGCGCAGCTCTTGGATACCCGCTGTTTACCCTAGATACCAGCTTGCTCGCTGGTCCTGATCGCTGGAGGGGCTGTCTACAGTATGTGACAGGTCACCAGCGATCAGCCTAACTATGTCCCAGCGATCCCATCCATGTCGGATCGTTGGTGGGATCGCTGGGACATCGTTGTGTGTAATGGGGCCTTAACTCTTTTTTCTTATCTTTCAGGTTAAATCGGGGGCTTATCTATTGCATTACAGAATGCTGTAGATAAGCCCCTGATGTCAGTGGCGGCAGCTCATAGTCAAAAAAAAGGGTGACAGATTCCCTTTAAATGATCAATTCTGGTGGCAGGGATTAGAGAAACAGCCTTGCAAAGTTTGGAAATGTTTGACACAAATTTACTTTTACAATCTATAGATACATTAGAATGGTTGTCCGGCCTTTTACTACAAGTCTGCAGTCATTCTAAGCTCTAATATTCACAAAGAGCACACCAAGACAGGACAACCCCCTTAATATTCAGTATATATCTTTTTTCAAGATTTCCAACATTTCTAATACCATTGTCTTATATTTTAGACACAGCCTTTTATAACCTATTACTTGTTGTTTTGTACATTTCCAAGGTGATTAAACAGGTTCTGCGAAGAAAAAAAACCATTTTCAGTCAACATAAAGAACATGACTAATTCTTTCACTTACGCCCCACCAACAACACAATAATGGGGTATTTTTGCCCATGTGTATTAGCAGCACAGATGAAATTTTTAATGAGTCAAACTAAACCTTAATTAACTAGAACCCCCTGACTCTAGAATAGGACGTTTAGCTTCTCCCACCATGTGTTTCTTCTGTCCTGTCTGGGCTACAACAGATGGTTTGTGTTTGCTTGTTTGCTTCTAGTTATGTTTCTTGTTAACTTTACAATACTGGACTTCCTAGACGGAACTTGAATGTGCACAAATATGTCACTTTTTTACCTAAACTATGTTAGTTCCTAAGGCTTTGGTCAGACAGTCGTAGTTCCATGTGGCTTCCTCATTCACAATGAACTGCGCATGGGCAACAATCGATGGCACAATTCACATGAACGAATTTCCACACAGTCCATGAGTCCTTGTGGAAATAACCACAGCACACACAATCATACCCCAACCAAAAACCACCATAATGAGGAAACAGAAACCCTGTTTCCAACCATGTGTCACTAACAGGGCTGCTTGGTATAGATTTAATAACATCACTGTTTTATCATCAGGAGAATATTACTAACGTATTAATAGACCTGCTGCCATGTAGTCATCTATACTCATGAGCTCCATATAATGCTGCTCCAGTACAGATTGGCATCTTTCTGTGTACCCTGTGCATAGGCAGAATTCAGAGAACTGCTAGATTGACAGCACATAAAACAGTTATTTTATCAAAACTTCAGTAAGCGGTCTAGTTTATGATACATTGCTGGAATCAGGGTCTCTTCGCCTACATCATGCTGCTCTCAGATGGAGTAGAAAAACCTGCTAACATATTCTTTTTAAATCTGTAAAGCGGCTATTATGTCATTTATATGCTTAGCCAAGAAGCTTTTAGCTTGCTCTATACTTCTAAACGTTAGCATACCATAAGTTTCAAGTGTTCAGGTAGATATTTAGCAATTTGTAACTGTAGACCTTCCTGTATCCAGTCTGTGAGTTACATATCTTTTGTGGTTGATGTCAGCTGTGTAATGTTCGCTGACAACAAGCCCAGGGGTTGGTATTGTGGCATCTATAAGATACGCCCAGTAGTCAAAAGCCATAGACACACACACATAGAAAAGCCCTTCAATCATAAAAAGCACTCCCCGATCCTCTTTTACCCATTTATTACATATAAAAAAATTAAATAGTCCAAAGTGGTCCTCAGTAAATCCATCACATGTCCTGCTAAGATCCCCGACTCTGCTACATCAGGATGCAGTGCTGAGCAGTGACATCAGTAATGTGACCGCTCAGCGCGGCAGCGGGAACTCAATGGCAGTAACGTGTGACTCCGGCTGCTGAGACGAGCAGTGACTTCAGTCAAAGCTGGTGTTTCCCACGCTGTCACACAGAGCAGTGCCCATATATCTTGCTGTATGTCAATCTTGGCGGACATAACTTGACTTTTTTCTGGGCCCCTGACACAGCCCCAGACCCCATTCTAAGACCTGTTTTCTGGTCTTGCAGCTTAACTAGCTTCAACAGTTTAACACAACTGAAATTCTGCTTGCTGCAACCCCTGTGGAAATAATGCTAAAGTCAATACTGACCACAGCATCTAAAGGCCCCGTTACATGCAACGATATTGTGAACGATATTGTTACAACGTCACCAGTTTGGTGACGTTGCAGCGATGTCAAAACGACATTGTTGCGTGTGACACGTAGCAACGATCAACGATCATTTGGTTGATCGTTAATCGTTGCCTAATGGTCTGGGCCATAAATCTATCATTGGTCTCCCGCTGGGCAGCACACATCGCTGTGTGTGACAGCAAGAGACCAACGATCAGCGAGCTCCCAGCGCCATACAGCAGACGCTGGGAGCTGGTATCTAGGGCAAACAGCGGGTAAATAAGCGCCGCGCAGCGCTTAGATACCCTCTGTTTACCCTGGATACCAGCGTGCTCACTGGTCCTGATCGCTGGTGAGTGTGCCTATGTGACAGCTCACCAGCAATCAGCTAACTATGTCCCAGCGATCCCATCCACGTCGGATCGTTGGTGGGATCGCTGGGACTTTGAAGCGTGTAACCGGGCCCTAAGTGGATGAAACCCCCTCTGACACCTCCTCACACGTCTCCTTGTTGCTGAAGTTGCATTCTCATTAATGCACAACTTCACATCTAGTGAATGATCTTTGGCTTGAGTTCCTTACCTTAAAATTTACCTTATAAAGTGGCATGTAAATGTTTGGGCATCCCTCATCAAAATTACTGTTATTGTGAACAGTTAAGCAAGTTGAATATCAAATGATCTCTAAAAGTCCTAACGTTAAAGATTACATATTTACTTTGTATTTTTGGCACAAATAAAACCCCTATATACTGTATATATATATATATATATATATATTTTTACATACTGCCCACTATTTTACATACTGAATATTATATATAATGAACAAAAATATTATCTTCAGCAGGCAGGCAGCAGCGCTTGCACTGCAGCATGATTGCATCTATATTGTGCATTTAATTATTTTATTTGCTGGTATAAATAAATTAAAAAAAAAAAATTCTGTCTCAAAATGGCACCAACCACACTGTGTAGTAGCATCTATCAGCGAGCTGGTAGATGCTACTGCGCAGACACTGGCAGCGCCATCTTGCTAGGAAAAAAAAAATTGTCTCCGCCAAGATGGCGCCCTTGGCGCCTGCCTGCTGTAGGTGATTTTTTTTCTTTTTCAATATATATAAAATTAAGAATGTAAAATAGGGGGCAGGTCACTGAGGGATAAGTGACCTGTCAGAAGCCATACAGATGAATACCTAAGCAGAGCACCACATGAACATCACCCCACATGCCTCCCCGAGCACGAGCATATCATTAACTCAAAACTGAAAATAAATATTAAACAACAACCACAAGATGGATTTCATCAGCCAAGGTATCATTGTAATCAGTATAACGGCACCGAGCTGACACTGTCTGTAAGTTACTGAGCACAATCCTGCTGACAGGCTCCCTTTAACTACATTTCAAACGGAAGAAAGGGCAACTTGAAAACGCTTTGCTATCTTCTTACAGCCTTCTCCTGCTTTGTTGGCCTCCACCATTTTCATTCTCAGACTGCTAGACAGCTTTTTAGAAGAACCCATGGCTGCAGTTTTTTGGCACAGGGTTAGAGAAGGCTGGGTTTTTATAAAGCTCAGAAATTTGCATGGCCTAGCCTTTCCTAATGATGATGGTGAACAAGACATAACCCTAACAGGATAATTAAGGTCAGTGTTATCTGACTGTACAAGAAGATCTAAAAAAAAGGATGTAAAAGGGGCCTTTCTTGACATTGACATCGTGTTGTGCTCTATCGGTCCCTGTCATCTATGATGCTCACTGTCTCCATCACAGACATGCAAATATACATATTGGAGCTAATTCCATAGGAAACCAATGATCATGTATCTCATACATCTGCCGACAATACAGGTGCTAGTTACTTTAAGAGAAATGCTCCCCTTGGCTCTGGTAGCTGCACTGACTATTTGGTAGGGAAGGAACCGCAGTGTAAGTTTTGGTCCCTGCTGTTACATACAACAGTCTAGCTGATGTCACTGCATCTCATCATTTTATTTTCTCTGGGGTGCGACTGGGATACTGTGTTGTTCACTCATCTCTTTTGTCATCCAGAGGAAGGTAGTTATAACGTACATTTCTTTCTGCTATAAATATATTTTTTATTTTTTTCTCAGGGGTGGGGGAAGCCGGACTGATGTCATCAAACATGCTTCATTTTAATATAAAATGCTCTTTCTTAAGCTTTCCGTTTTTTTCAGAACCCGGTATTTGATTATCTGCCATTAGCATTTTTTTTGTTATTATTGTATATTATTAGTAATGTTACTATTATGTTTCTTTTATGTCTTAATAGTTTTGGAAGACAGAGATCATACTATCTGATAAAACTGATAAAAGGAAAGGAATTACCACTATAAACAATTATGGAATATGTTGTAAATATGCCATAAATATGTTGTATGTTATGACTGTACAAAGACCAATATAAAAATAATGGGAGCATACAGTAACCTTATAGCATTCATATACCAGAATTTAAGAAACATGGTAGCACCACTCCAGGAGAGCTACCGGTCCACATCAGATGGCATAAAAAGAAATGAAGATGACTGTAGCTCCCCAATGTCCGGCTCTTAGTAGGACACATACTGTATATTAGGAAAGGGTGCATTCTGACTTTAAGCAACATTATAATGAAACAGTGCCATACAGAGTGCACACAGCACCTGCGCCTCTCAGGACATAGCACATACCCGGTGAGGTTAGCATCACTCGTCGCCCTAGTGATCAATCAGGCAGGAAATACAACTAGTACATAAGTAATTATATACCTATAAAACAAAGATAACACAGGCGCAAAGTGCTAATTACCGGAACTTGCAGCAGCAAATATGGACAAAACCACCTAATTTGTCCTAAAACCAAAAATCAATTAACATAGAAAAACTATTTGCGCTAGCATAATATCCGGAAAAGAAATCTGAGAACCAATATATGTATAAAAATATCATTTACATAAATGCACACACACCTAGGTCTGCAAGGAAATGTTTCCAACCTCCAAATATTCAGAAGAAGCAGCGATATACTTAATCACAGTGCATACACATCGATACCTTCATTCCAGCAAAGCAAACTGAGAAAGAATATATATGCAGTGATGCCGTTTATCTGAATGCACGCATAGCCATCCCTGCAGGGAGATAATACCACCCTCCAAATAGTCAGAAAAAAGTAATGATACAGTTAGTCACTGTGCAAACACAGCGGTACCTTTGTTCCAGTGCAGCGTGGAGCAGTGAAGGATTGCTATCCCCAAAGGTCCTAGTGGAGGAGCATCGGTGCGGGCGGTAGTCCAGATAAGGATATAAATTTGCAGATACTCAGAATGCAGAGTGATACTGTGGGTATTGGATGCTGTCCCGGCTGGTGACAGACGTCCCACTTACCGCGTGCCAGTCATTAATAGGGGGCGGTGAGGGCGACGCGTGTAAGCTGAAGCCAGCAAGGTGCAGCTGAACCCCGCAGGACCCTGTGTGATGTCACGGTCATGTGTGTAATCACGTGACTGGCTAAGGAGCGCTGAATAGACCACAGTGCTGTCTTACGCGTTTCGGAATCGTCGAAAGTAGATTGATATTTGAAATGAACACACTGATTCCCAACGGCTTAAATAGTGTGATTGAACTTTTTGCCTTTAATGTCTAAATATAGATATAAGAGACCGTGGGTATATAAGCGCTCCTTTAATCTCTATGGACCATCTCTGAGGAAGGAATCTGCATTTTTCATCCCAGACTGCTCCTATTTCTGCCCTGACCCACAAAGGGGCTGATCCTAAGGAATGGACTCCAGAAGCAGAAGACGCCTTTGTATCCCTCAAGCAGGCATTCTCCTCTGCTCCTGTGCTACATTGCTCAGACCAAAACAAGCAGTTCTTCCTTGAGGTGGATGCATCTTCTACTCAGAAGTCCTCATCTGGTCACATGGTGTCCTGTGGCTTTTTCTCTAAGCTCTTCTCTACACCAGAATGCAATTACTCTATTGGCAATAGAAAGCTGCTTGTAATCAAGCTGACTCTGTAGGAGTGATGATACTTGCTGGAAGACGCCTTACACCCTGTGGTAGTATACACTGACCACAAGAATCTTGCTTTTCTGCAGTCCGCACAGAGGCTTAACGCTTAACGCTTGTCAAGCCAGGTGGTCTTTGTTCTTCGCTCACTTCAACTTCACTCTCGATAGTCAATAGCTGCAGGATACTTACTATTTAAAGCACCTCCTCCAACATGGAGGTGCCTGTGCAATGTTGTGAGTTTCTTACTAACACTCTTGTCAGTTCTCAGGTCCCAGTGTTTGCATCTCAACCTGCTGCACGCACCAGTCCTTACCTCAACGGCAGCCGAGCCTTCTGCACTCACCAGTGCTCTCGTCAACTAGATCCGGTCCAGTGGCACCCTCCAGTGTTCACCTCAATGGCAACCTAGCCTGCTGCACCAGACAGTGCTATCCTCAATGGCAGACGGTCCAGTATCACCTGCCAGAGCTCATCTCTCCATCAGCCAGTCCTGTCTGCACCTGTGGTTCCTGTCATTTTCTCTGCCTTCCTTCAACTCTTGGACATTCCCTTGGGCCGCCCAAGCTACCCGTTCCCAGGGGTCATCTGCCATCTACCCAAGGTCAGTCCTGGAGTAGCACCTGGACCACCTCCCTTGTCTCTTGGATCTTGAAGTCATTAGCCACTGCGTATCCGTGGTCATATTGGAACATTTTTTGTAAACACATCCAATTGTGGAATTTAATATTATTCAAAGATCTATTGATTAAAATGTTTATTAAAATTAGCATTATTTGTGGGAAAACCTCTTTAAATGAACATAGAATTAACTAAATAAAAAACAACAATGTAAACCCAAGAGGTGGAGGTCCCAGTGGAGGAGAAGGTGGAGCAGATGGAGGTGGACATGGCAGTGCAATTTGAACAGGCAAATGAGGAGGCAGCAAACAATGTTTTATTTTTTTGGAGGGGAGGCCTCAAAATTAAATGAACTTAAAATACAGTTGAACACTGATTGGGTGCAGCTGGTGTAGATGTCTAGTCACCCAAAGGAATGAACAAGTCCTATGGGATCCGTACCTGGTTCACATTAATAAATGTTAGCTTCCTCACATTGGCTGTGGAGAGGCAAATGCACCTGTCTGTGATCACGCTCCTTGCCGTGCTAAACACACATTCCAACATGTTCCACATGAGAATCCCAATCACTGGAAAAGATCAGAATATCATCCAAATAGATGATCAAAAACTTATCCACAAAGTCCCGGAAAATATCATTCATGAAGGATTGGAAGACAGAAGGGGCATTAGTGAGCCCAAAAGGCATCACCAGGTACTCAAAATGTCCCTCCGGAGTATTAAACGCCGCCTTCCATTCATCTCCATTCTTGATGCGAATAAGATTATACGCCCCCCTGAGGTCAAGCTTGGTAAACCAGCAGGCACCTTTAACTCTGGAGAATAAATCAGAAATCAGGGGTAACGGATACTGATATTTAACCGTAATCTTGTTAAGGGAACGATAGTCAATACAAGGCCTTAATGAACCATCTTTCTTAGCCACGAAAAAAAAACCAGCACCTAAGGGTGAAGAAGATGGTGTAACATGACCCTTCTCCAACGACTCCTTAATATAAGATCGCATAGCCTCGTGTTCAGGTACAGATAAGTTGAAAAGCCGACCCTTGGGAAATTTACACCCAGGCCTCAACTCAATTGCACAGTCATAACTCCTGTGAGGAAGCAGGGACGCAGACTTACTCTCACTAAATACATCATAAAAATCAGCCAAATAGTCAGGAACATCATGAGACTGGGGAGAGGTGGAGAAAACAGGAGTGTCACCAAGAGCACACCGACAGCCCGAACTCACCACAGACACAGATTTCCAATCCAAAACTGGATTATGGATTTGCAACCAGGGGAAACCCAGAACAATAGTATCATGCAAATTATGCAGTACCAAAAATCTACAATTTTCTTGGTGGTTTGGGGCGACCCGCATTATCACCTGGGTCCAAAACTGAGGTTTATTCTCCGCCAAAGGAGTAGCATCAATACCCCTCAAAGGAACAGGCGTCTGCAGAGGTGCCATGGAAAAACCACAACGTTTAGCAAAATCCAAATCCATCAGATTCAAAGCCGCTCCTGAATCCACAAAAGCCTTGGCGGAAAATGTGGATAAGGAGCAGATCAGAGTAATTGCCAAAAGAAACTTAGGTTGTATGCCACCCACAGCAAATGTGTGTGCAAAACGTTTCTCTCGTTTAGGGCAGACAGAAATAATATGAGAGGCATCTCCACAGAACAAACACAGCTTATTGCGCCTTCTATACTCCTGACGTTGCACCCTAGACAAAACTCTATACATTTGTTGAAAAGGTGGCAACACCTCTCGTGTAGTTTTACGTTCATGTACACGCCGATCAACTTGAATGGCTAATGACATAGAATCGTCAAGATCAGAGGGAACAGGAAATCCCACCATAATATCCTTTACAGTTTCTGATAAACCCTTGCGAAAGAGAGCTGCCAAGGCACCATCATTCCATGTAGTAAGGACCGCCCACTTTCGGAATTTTTGACAGTATCACTCTGCAGAATCCTGACCCTGGTTCAATGCCAAAAGGGCTTTCTCAGCTTGATCAATAGCATGAGGTTCATCATACAACAACCCCAAGGCTTGAAAAAATGCATCCACATTAGTCAGAATAGGATTTTCAGGTGTCAAAGAAAACACCCAATCCTGGGGATCGCCGCGCAGCAAGGAGATGACAATTTTAACCTGCTGCGCAGAGCTCCCCAATTAGTTAGGCTTCAAGGCAAGAAATAATTTACAATTATTCTTAAAATTCAAAAATTTAGACCAATCCCCAGAAAACACATCAGGAGTAGGGATTTTTGGTTCAACAGTATGTGATTGAGCGAGATAGGTGGAAATTCCCCGCACTTCAGCAGTGAGCTGCTCCACACGATCAGACAATTGCTTAATCTCCATTAAGGAAAAAATCCTCCTACGGCCCCAGAGAAAAAGAGGAAAAAATACATATAAAAAAAATTCTGACACTTTTTTTTTTTTTACACTTTTTTTTTCCTGCTTTTGAGTACCCTAGAATCTGCGGTATGGCTGGTGATTCTGTTATGAATGAGTCACTGAGGAGGAAAAACAAAAACAAGTTAATCCCCAGAAAACCAGAGAGGTTGATAACTAAGCGGATTGCAGACCCCTGATCCTATCCACACAACTAGCAGTAGCCGTGGAGCGTACCTACGATGATCCTAGACGCCTCGCCACAGCCGGAGAACTAAATAAGCCTAAAGCAAGAAAAGGGGAAATCTAAACTGCCCCAGAGCAGACCCAAAAGCAATAGACAGCCCCCAAACATGTATTGTCGGTGAGACAAGATGAAAACACAAACACAGATAGAAAAATAGGATGAGCAAACGATGGGGCCCACACTAACTAGAAAGGACAGGAAAGGAAAGATGCTGTCTGCAATCATGCACAAAATCCTGCCAAAAAATGTCCAACACTTTCTGATAACAAAAACCCTGAAGTCGCTAGACTTCAATTCCCTATATCAGCACTCTGGTATATTCTGAAGACAGAGCAAAAAGAGACCAATCTACCAAATCTCATGTGAAAAAATAGCAAAGCACACTTAGCTTGAGAAGGCAGGAACAGAACTGGAAACCAGAATCTCAGGGCAGGAAAAAATCACCAGCACAAAATTAGGGAGTCAGCTGTCTTAAATCCAGTCAGAGACTCCTGATGTCCAATCACAGTCCTCCTCAGGTGGCAGGTCTCTGCCATTTAGATCAGCTTCATTACCTGTGTCACCACCAGAGGCAGCCCGGATGGAGACTCACGACTCCTCTGTCAACACAGCCAGCTCCACCACCCTCACCAGAAGCCAGAGGTAAACCAGAAAATGAGTTCACAACAGGTAGGCGTCTTTATGTGTAATGCTGTTAATTTTCCTGTAATCCACACACATTCTTATGGTACCATCCTTTTTCTTTACAAACACTATTGGAGCTGCCCAGGGGCTACAACTGTCTCTGATGACCCCTGCCTCCTTCATCTCTCTCAACATACTCTTAGCACATTGGTATTGTGTTGGGGGTATAGGTCTGTACCTCTCCTTTATAAGTGGATGGTCTCCAGTAGGGATATGATGTTGAACCCCTTTTGCCTGCCCAAAATCTAGTGGGTGTTTTCTGAATACCCGCTCATACTCTTGTGTCACTCTGTAAACCCCATTTTTCTGGTAGGAGGGCGTAGAGTCAGTTCCCACCTGCAGTTGCTGGCACCACTCCTCCATCTGCTTCACAGAGCCATTGTCCTCCACCTGCTCGGATGAGACCAAGGGCTCTGCTGCTTGCAAAGAGTTGTTATTAACAGTGAGCAGCTTAGCAACTGTGGCATACCGAGGTAACGTGGCCTCCTCTTCCTCACAATTCAAAAGGCGTACAGGTACTCTCCCCTTTCATACGTCCACCACCCCTCTGGCTGTCAGGACAGTGGGCCTGCTCTCGGAGTATACTGGTTCTACCAACACCTGGTAATCTCTCCCTCTAAGACCTATAGCTGCCTGACACCAAACCAACATTTCACATCTGGGGGGTATTGCAATGGGGAAGGGGTCACTCACTCTGACACTGCCAATTTCTCCGCCAGAGAGTTCTACCTGTTGTCTTTGCATCAGGGCTCTGATCTCCTTCTGCAGGACTCGTTGTTCACTGGAACCAGCAGTCTCAGCCACCTGTTGCAACAAGACAATAACCTGGGACAGACAGTTTTCAATTACATTTGTACCAAGAGTCATCATGGGATTACATTCACGTCGATCAATATCAACAACTATTAGACCCTGAGACTTTAGCTCTACCCACCCCACTTTAACAGTAATTTCTTTACATCCTATCTGCGGCAAAGACTGACCATTACTGGCAGCTACTGTTAGTTCATCAGTTGGGCCACGGGTAAGTTCTGAATCAGCCCAATACCTCTTGTACAGAATGTACGGCATAGTGGTCACCTGGGAGCCAGTGTCCAGCAAAGCATTCATGGGGATACCGTCAATCACCACTGGAAGGATTGGTCTCCCTCCAACATACTTGGCTCTCCAGTTCTTTGGGCCAGGGGATCCTATTCCTGGGGGTTGGCCCTCTGCCCCAGGGGTTGCTCGTTTAAAGGACAAAATCTTGCAAGATGACCAGCCCTGTAGCAGCAATGACAGATGGGACGTCCATCCTGGTCATAGCAATCGTTGTTCCTCCCTCGAAGTGGCAGGGCTCGCCTCCTCCGGAGCCACGGGACATCCTCTGGACTGGAAGCAAGCTGGATCTTTTCCTTGGAGGACACCTGCAGGGACTGCATGGTTTTGGTAAGTGCAGCCATCCCTTTGGTCAACTCCTGGACCTGAAGACGCAGCTCCTCAGTTGGATCTTTATCCAGAGTCTGTGCATCAGCCTCTACCGGGAGGGAAGGGAAAGATGTGGCTTCCTGATGGTAGGTGATCCCAGGGCGCCTAGGGGGTGCTGGATGGCTGTCAGTGGACTCCTGCAGTACCCGTATAGCCCTGTCCTTAAGATCAGCAAAGTCCAGATAAGGGTTTTACAGGGTTATAATACGCAACTGTCCTCTGTGGGTACTGGATAGGAGATCTTCAATGAACTGCTCCTTTAACAGCTTATCCTCATCCTTCACACTATCAGGATCAACTTGCTTAACTGCTTGCAGCACCTCCTGCAGGTTGAGAGCATAGTCCCTTATACTGTCCTGTGCCCTCTGCTTACAGCCAAAGAACCTCATCTTGATTTCAGCTGCAGTGCGGGTGTCAAAGGTTCTTCTCAGCTGGGCCAGGATCTTTGCAACAGTCTCTTTATCAGTGTCCTGCCAGGCTTTCACTTCTCTCTGTGCTGCACCCGTTAGCTGTCCAATCAGGATATTCACTTTCTGGTTCTCAGACAATGGGTAGACTTTAAACAACCTGCACAGTCTCTCTTTAAATTCACTCAGGATATGTGACTCACCTGAGTACTGCGGGCATAGACAGCGGCATTATGTGGACCGCTGTGGCGGGCGCTCCTCCTTGCGGCGCGGCCGGGTCGGCGGCGGCGTCCGCAGCTGCATCACCTTGTGGCACGGACATTCTCTTCCTCCCCCCAGTTAATGTTAGCCAGGGCCGGGGGTTGTGTGAGCTCACCGGCGGCCGCTTCGCAGGCCCGATGCTCGGGGCTGTAGGCCTCAGCTCCTCCCCTTCTCGCGCGCTGTCCTCTCTTCCCGCGCAGCACTTCACTTCTTCACGGTCTGTGGCAGGCTCCGCCCACGAAGGCCTGCCCCTTCTTCCCATGCACATCAAGCAGCGCGGCAATGGCGGCAACTGGCACCAATTTCACAGTCTTTTACACAAACACAGTCTATGCCACACAGGACCCGGGGGGTACCAGGCTCCGTAATCCTGTTCGTGACGCCAAATTTGGTCACCCTCCCAGAGCTGTGGGGTACTAGGTACCGGGCCGGTGTCAGTGGGATGTGTCACAGCAGCGGTGACCCGGACCGTGGCCCTGGGCGCCCAAGTAATAGAAAGATGTGAATGGTGGAATGTAGTTGGATGAATAGTTTGTGATGCCACCTGTGGTGCTCGGCAAGGGAGTTGTTAAGCCAACGCTGCATGCAGATCTGCTGGGACTGATGGTATGGTGCAGCAAAGATGTAAAAGCTCCCCACAGATTAAGCTATAGTCCCAGGGCAGTGTAGATGTGGTTGGCACGGGGATGTAGCAGTGCCAGAAAGGTAGGAAGCAGACAAGACACAGCGGGGTGCAATTTCTGTACCTTTACTTGATAACTGCAGTCCAGGGTCCTGATTACAGATGGTATTGGAGCAGGCTAGCCTGGAAGCAATTCAGGGATTCTCTCTCTGCAGACGGGCTGTGCAGTCTCCTTACTAGCGCTTGCTTGCGGGACCTCCAGTACCGAGTTACACTGAAGTTCCTCCTGTCAGATGTTCTCAAGAACTTCACTTGCAGGGCAGACAGCTGTAGCCTATCTCGGGGACTCTCTACTCCTAAGTCCTGGCTCTCTATCCAAGCTGCTGTTGTGCCCTCATGTCTTAGATGGGAGTAGGGCATTTACAGCCTCCTACTCCTCTGGTATCTGTTGCCGGACTGTAAGTATTCGTACAACCGTGGAGACCAGGCTCCAGTTCATGCACTCTCTCCAAAGATGAGCTCTTCCTCCAGCTCTATCTCAACGCTCCTTCAACACGTCTGCACACTTCACCCTCCACAGACTAACTACTCCTTCTTCTTGGCCCTCAGAGAGCACTCCTCCCCTTGATCCCGGTTCAGAGTTCCCCCTGCTGGCCTGGAGTGGAACTGTGTTGCATGCATTGATTGACTACGAGAGAGACCCATCATTGCCTCCAAGCCTGGCATTACCCTCCCCTGGAGGAAGGCAAAGCCACTGTGGCGACCATACTCCTGGGAGCACCACACTACGTCTTGGAAATCTATTATTTGGGCAGCGCAGACTGGAATCCACATCTTCTTTGCAGTATATTGACTTGTCTTTGAAAGAGCTACATACACTACTTACAGCCAAAGCAAATGGACAATACTCTATACTCCTGCTTCTAGACCTGTCCTCTGCCTTCGACACAGTTGACCACTGCCTCCTACTACAGATCCTCTTCCTTTGGCATCAAAGACCTTTCCCTATCCTGGATCAACTCATACCTCTCAAACCGCACATTCAGCGTCTCCCACTCCCACACAACCTCCTCATTCCACCCTCTCTCTGTTGGAGTCCCCCAAGGCTCTGTTCTAGGACCCCTACTCTTCTCAATCTATACATTTGGCCTGGGGCAACTCATAAAGTCCCACGGATTCCAGTACCATCTTTATGCCGATGACACTCAGATCTACCTCTCTGGCCCAGACGTCACCTCTCTGCTGTCCAGAATCCCAGAGTGTCTATCAGCCATATCCTCCTTCTTCTCCTCCCGCTTCCTCAAACTGAATGTGGATAAATCTGAACTGATCATCTTTCCCCCATTTCACAGATCCTCCTTACCTGACCTATCTATAACAATTGACGACATCACGCTTTCCCCCGTACCGGAGGTCCACTGCCTCGGAGTAACCTTTGACTCTGCCCTGTCCTTCAAAGCGCACATCCAAGCTCTCTCCACCTCCTGCTGCCTCCAGCTCAAAAATATTTCCAGAATCCGTCCCTTCCTCAACCCTCAATCTACTAAAATGCTTGTGCATGCCCTCATCATCTCCTGTCTCGACTACTGAGCAGTGAGGCTCTGGAATTCTCTTCCTGAGGAAGTGGTGATGGCCAACTTGCTAAATGAATTTAAGAAAGGAATGGATGCTTTTCTTGTGAATAACAGTATAGAAGGTTACGAATAACAGAATATTATAGGTAGATGATTGACCCAGCTTAGGGGAAGGAATTTTTTTCCCTATGGAGAAAATTGGCTTCTACTCTGTGGGTTTTTTGCCTTCCCCAGGATCAACAATGCAGAACAGCTGCACTAAAAATAGGCTAAACTATATGGACATAAGGTCTTCCTTCAGCCTACAAAACTATGTTACTGCAACATCCTTTTCTGTGGCCTCCCTGCTAACACCCTTGCACCTCTCCAGTCCATCCTTAACTCTGCTGCCCAACTAATTCATCTCTCTCCTCGCTACTCCTCCGCTTCTCCCCTCTGCAAATCTCTTCACTGGCTTCCATTCCCTCAGCGTATCCAATTCAAATTACTAATACTGACCTACAAGGCCATCTATAACCTGTCTCCTCCATATATCTCTGAACTAATCTCCCGATATCTTCCCTCACTTAATCATCGATCCTCCCAAGACCTCCTTCTCTCCTCCACACTTATTCGCTCCTCACCCAACCACCTCAAAGACTTCTCCTGAATAGCCCCCATCCTCTGGAATTCTTTGCCCCTACTCGTCCGGCTATCAACCACACTTGGATCCTTCAGACGGAACCTGAAAACCCATCTCTTCAGGAAAGCCTACAGCTTGCAATGATCCCCACTGCCCCCTCACCACTACTGGAGCTAGCGCCTCATAATCACTGGAGCTGCTGCAACCCCCCAACCTACTGTCTCCTTCCCCACCATCCTGTAGAATGTAAGCCCAAAAGGGCAGGTTCCTCTCTCCCCTCTATATCAGCCTGATTGTTAGTTTGTTTACTGTAAGTGATATCTGTAATTTGTATGTAACCCCTTCTCATGTACAGCACCATGGAATCAATGGCGCTATATAATTAAATATTAATAATAATAATAAATAGTTTGGAGGAGGGCGGGAAGTATAATCCTGCTGACAGATTCCCTTCAACAGTGAAATCCATCAGTGAGCTTGCCTGACGGCATTTTTTGTGAGCTTTGCTTTTTTCTTCTAAACAATCTTCTAAGCTGATTCATGTCTAAATCAAAAGTTCAGTTATGATTTGGTCATAAATCAGCTTAAAAAATTTCAATTTAAAAATGTAAAAACGAATGCTGATTATATTTTCTTAAGACAATGACAATGGAAACCATTTCAAAGAGCTCAAGTTGTTTTATGATTTTACATCTTCTAAATATAACTATACCTTCCAAGAGGTATGTTTAAAAAAAACTTTCTAAAAAAACAATTTTCATGCAATCTTACAGACTGTCAAGTAATTCAGAAGATACGATACTCCTGGGTACAATGAGATAGCTATACTTTATTTATTATTCATCTTTCATCTTAAGAATTAGATGCAATTTGTATTGATATTTTTTGTTTGAAAGAATATTTCCTTCTCCTTCTCTCACTTCACCAGTCACCTGGACAAACTAATCACTTTCCCTGCGGCATTGGATTCCACACTATGTGCAATTATTTTTTCATTAATTCTTTGTTTGCTCTATAAATGTTGGCTCTTCTTCTAGCAATGCC